>NC_056748.1:532032675-532230175 GCF_019279795.1 Protopterus annectens
ATTGTCACTGTAGATGTGATACCCCCACCCCATGTGCAAAAGGGTTGTGGATGGATGGGGATATATAAATATATATATATATATATATATATATATATATATATATATATATATATATATATATATATATATATATATGTGTGTATGTTAAGGGTGTACACTGAAATCAAAATATGATACAATTTTTTAGAAGTAAAGTTAATTTTCAACACCTGAAATTCAGCAAGTCTCTACATTCCATTTACAAAGGCAATAAGTGATTTATAACTGAAAGTGATGAATCATTTGTCTTAGGTGTTAGTTGGGGTATGCAATGCAAAACTGTCTAACTGTGGCTATGCATTGAAAAAAATCAGCAATAGCCTTTCCTGAGCATGAAGGATACACTTCTTAGCATTCTATTTCTCTCACTGCATGTATTTCCTTGGAGGTAGTTTATCTTCATAACATTTTTAGATTGCTTGAGTTGGAAATTGCCCACATTCTGTTCCCCTTAGGATATGATGAATTTAAAAGCATGGAATGAATATACTAGATAAGGAGGCTGTGGTTGGGAAGATATTCTTGTATCATAGTGAAGACGATTTAATACTTTTCATTGTATATATATATAAATAGTTAAGCATGTGTAGCAAGCTTCACACACATTAATTATAAATTGATATTATATATAAATGGAATATAATAATTCCTGCACCTTCTGCTGTATGCCTTAAAATCAAGGTTCACACACCTGTGCTCTACGAGAACAGTAAGGTAATCATAAATCAGAATCCACTAGACAGTAATTGTATCACAGTGTATTTATAGCCCACCCTATTGTCATCTGTAGTTTATGTCTAACAGAATATATTTTTCTACCATGTGCTGTTTGGTGGATGACACATAATGCAATATATGTATGCAGCTCTTTTGCAGCATCAGAACAAACAGCTATCACTGTAGACAGTCAGATGAATAAATGAGACCTTGTACTGTTGTACAGCAAAAGTGACCCAGAGCAACGGCTGCACCTGTGTTATACAGCATGTACAAATGCTCTGATGGGTGCTGTGATAGCACAGTACTTTGTCTGGCAGATCACAAGACTGCCTGAGGCAAATATAACAAATAAGACACCAGCTGGGGCCCATAACATAAGTACCGGGTGTTAATGCAATGTTTTTAATGATGCATTGGTGATTAGAGTGAAGCTGGCATCCTGTGCAGTTGCTTAGTACACGTTAATGGAATTTCTGTATCACTACATTCTACTACTGAAACTGCAAAACAAAGTTTATTTTTCTGTTTTCTGTGTTAACTGCTGTAGAAGAAAATATTCTGTGCCAAGAACACAACATTCTGTTAACTCAATCTTGTGATTTAATAACCTGTCCTTCTCATGACCAGTCTTTAATTTGCAGGAAGTGAATTCCCCAAAGCAAAATAAGACATTGCTTACTAAGAGCTAAAACATTTCTCCTGCTTTATGTATGAGACGCTATGTAGATATTTATATGCAGTATGTGCAGTGAATCCACATAACTGTATTTCTATTTGATTTATTCTGTTTATCTGTTTGTCTGCCTGTCTGCTCTATTTAACTCTCTGACTGTTTCCCCATCTAATCGAACCTAATCTCATTATATTTGTGTGCTTCTTTGCTCTACTGCCAGTATACATAATATATTCTCCTTGACTATGTGTCTACTTGTTTGCTCTTTCTGTCTACCAGTTGGTTTTATCTCTCTGTATGTCTGGCTGTCTATCTGTCTAGCTACTTACCTATCTTCTATTTATCACTATGTCTAGCAATCTATTTACCTGTATGTCTCTGTATTTGGCTGTTGTTAACTGCGTGCCTATTTGCTTTTATTTTGAAAGTATACTTTCTCCTTGCTGCCAACTGCCATGAAAATACAAATTTTCACTGATCCAAAATTTTCATTAGACGTTCAGCAAATAAAAGTCACTGACATGTTTTACCTCTTCACTATTTTGTCCACACACTAGAAAGATTACAATTTTTGTTTTTATGATTCTCTCTCTGTCTGCATTGTCTGCCCTCCATCAGCCATCACACAGTTGACCAGTTGTTTTAATTTATTGTGTAAGGCCATCATCTAGGAAGTCATCATCACAGTTTTGTGTATTTATATGACCTAAGACCCTCCACTGTCAGCTGGCATGCAGCTCATAATGTACAAGTCTTGGCATGCCTTTTCTTTCTATCACAAATTATGATGCACCATGTATGCACATTCCTCAGTACCTTCAGACATTTCTCAAGGTGACCAATGGTCCCAGTTTTGTCAGGACAGTCCCAGTTTGGAAGTCTCTGTCCTGGAATCCCAAACACTGTCTTTGGGACACAGAAATGTCCCAGTTTAGACTGCTCAGTCTGAATGGTGACTTGGCTTCCCAGGGCGGCCATTCCCCCTGCTTTCCCATCCTAAGCAGCTCTGAGGACTTTGTGATTTTCTAGGGATGCCATTGGGTATGGGGTAAGGTCAGATGCCTTTGCCCTGGCAGGAGCCTTCCAACCCCTGCCGCCCTCAAGGACTACTGTCGTGGGGGGGTTCTGCTTGACCCCACTCAACCAGGCAGGAGCTCTCCAGGTCCTACACCCATCTGCTGGCGCTCCCGTACTGACTTCTGTCAGGGCCAAACCCCACAGTTCTCCCCTTTGACCTGGCCAAGAGACCTTTCCCGGCCATGGCCTCCTGTGTCAGGGGACTCTGCTGCCTGTATGTCTCCTTCAGGCTGCCAAATCATGCTGGATCACTCATACCCTCAGACCCTTGCAAGGGAGCTTCCCTCCTATCCCATCCACTCTTCCGGAACT
Source organism: Protopterus annectens (assembly GCF_019279795.1). NCBI lineage: Eukaryota > Metazoa > Chordata > Ceratodontiformes > Protopteridae > Protopterus > Protopterus annectens. The sequence continues at coordinate 532,035,500 of NC_056748.1, forward strand.
CCCCTCAGCCGCTGAGGGGCGGATCCTCTCTCATGAAGGCTTCAGAGTCCCCCTGCATTCCCATCCAGAGAAGCTCTGGGGCCTTTGAGATTTTTCAAGGATGCTGTCAGTTATGGGATGCCTTCGTCCTAGCAAGAGCTCTCCAGAACCCTCTGCCATCCACCCTGGTGCTTCCTCAAGGACTTCCATCATGAAGAGCTCTGCCTGACCCCACTTACGCAGGCAGGAGCTCTCCAGGTCCCACCACTGTCTGTCAGTTGCTCCCTTAAGGACTTCCATAATTGGGGGTTGTGCCTAATCCCACTCACCTAGGCAGGAGCTCTCCAGGCCCTGCTGCTGTCTGCCGTAGTGCTCCCTTAAGGACTTCTGTTGTGGGAATCTGTGCCTGAACCCCCTCACCCAGGCAGGAGCTCGCCCTGCCCTGCCACTATCTGCCTCTCTCCCCCTTCCAGACTTTCTTCCCAGAGGGGGCATGGTCGGTACCCCCTCACCCAGGTGAGAGCTGTCCTGTACCAGTCACTTTCCACCTCTCTCTCTCCCTTCCAGACTTCCATCGGGACTGAACCCCTCTGGGGTTCTACTTCTACTTAGGAAAGAGAGCTCTTTTCTAGGGTTACATATCTCCTAACTGCTGCCAAATCATGCAGTGTCATGTATGCTTTTGGTGCCTCTCAGGGGATTTTCCCGGCCTCGTGGAACTCTGCTGGGCCACAAAGCCTCAGACAGTCCCTCATACAGACTTTTGTGACACTGGTTCTCTACTTTGCCTTGCACCTAGGGCTTTCAAACTCGCAGGGGAGATGGCCCTGGGTCCCCCCATCTCTGCTTTTTGTGACACAACTCAGTGTGTCAGTCCCACGGTGCCAGGTGCTGATTAATGTGCATCACTTCAAGCCTCCTGGCATATGGCCTCTTGCCTCCTGGGTGGTGCTATTCACAGATTGGCATCCCCACTGTGTCTGGTGAAGGAAGGGAGGCCAACTTGCCTGCCCCGGTGCGAGATGACATGGCTGCCCTATCTTCACTCCCATGGGGACTGGGAGAATGGGATTGCAGACCTGGCTTCCTGGAGTGGCCCTCAAGTGTCCCATTTTAGGTCCTGTAACAAAATGGTCACCTTGACATTTCTGCACATCCTCTCAGAAATGCTACTGTATCACCACAGTTTGGCAGACATACCCAGTCCATATGTATGCTGTGCTGTTGCTTCATTGTTAGAATCAGTCTTGCAGTGGCATAGACTACCCTCCTTTCCCCAGCATGGGTGAGATGATACTGCCCACTCAGTCCTATCATACTTTGCTTATCTTCTGTATGTATCACTAGTCAAACCTGGGCTGTCTAGGTCATAGTCACAACAATTACATAACACTGACATTTTTTATTACCATTACTTTTTTGATTGCCGCTTGAAATCCTGACACTAGATTACATGCTTCATCATAAAGCTCCCCTGTACTTGCCCACAATGACATTTGTGGGTAGGTAGAAGTTACTACACACCAGTCTGATAGCACAGAGGTTAAGGTGCAGGATTACCAACTGGTAGAGCTGGGCTTGAAGCCTGGATGAAGCACAACGGGGCAGCAGCAGTATCTATATGGAATATAAGGCCTGGCAATCTACTTCCATAATATGACTTGAGAACATCATAAAGTCTACCTATACAGTTGCCAGGAATCAGTTTCGACTCAAGGCTATCGAAATTACTTAGAAGTTATTACACTATGAAAAGCAGCAAGCCTTGGCACTCATTATGTTGGTTATCATCCACAGCAGTAAGACAGGGAGGGAACAACAAATGTAGTTCATAGGTTCATAGGTGGCTTTACAAGCCTAGTTCATAGGATTACCCTGGCATCGTGCCACCCAACCTTAGTTCCCAGTGCCTCTGTCAAGTAGAGCCACTGAAGTGATCCTCGGGGTGAATTTTCTGTTTCCCATCCACTCATCAAGATTTCTCTTGAAGAAGGCCAGTGAGATGCTCTGTTTGACATGTATGGGAAGTCTATTCCATAGCATGGGCAGTCTTTGGGTTATGAAGCTGTCCCTCCAGCACGTTATGTTCATTGTGGTAATGAAGCTGATGTCTCTGGAGCATGTGGTGCAGAGGGATTGGGATTTCTTTAGATGTAGCATTTCTAACAGAGCTGGGTCAGACATGGCTTTGTAAGTCAAGCAGAGATTGCCTCTTAGTAGGTGATATGAGACAGAGAATAGTTGCAGTTTTTTTACTCTGTCCATATAAGACAAGTGTTTAAGGCCTAGGATCCTCTTTGTGAGGTATTTGTGCGGTCACTCCAGTTGTTGCAGGTGTCTAGTGAGGTATATGCCAAATGAGGCATTGTACTCAATGATTGGCCTAATGAGGGAAGAGTAGAGGGAGACAATGACCTCTTTCTTCCAGGATGCAAAACCCTTAGTAATGAGATGTGCCACATAGAAGGACTTTCTGACCACCGTGGCAATGTGGTGGTCAAAAAAGAGGTTGCTATCGATCTGTGTTCTCAGATCTCTTATAATGCCTTCTGTGTTCAGTGGACTACCATCAATGTGGTAATTCATAGGAACTGGGTTTTTCCCAAAGGGGATGATGACACATTTTTTGGCATTGAGCTTAAGGCCATGGTTATGACACCAATCATTGCTCTCAGTGAGACCTTTCTGTAGGATGTCAACATCACTTGGGGAGTTAATAATGACTCCCAACTTGCAGTCATCTGTAAACATTGTCAGCCAGAGTCCCTTTGTGTTGGCCTGGACTTCTGAGAAAGTAGATACCAAACAGGAGAGGGCCCAGGACTGATCTCTGTGGGACTCCACTCGTGACTGGTCGGCAGTCTGACTTAGAGTCAGCTACTTTCACACTGTGGGTTCTATCTGTGAGCCAGTTTGCAACCCAACTAGTGATATAGGGGTTGATGCCTAGCTTGCTGAGTTTTTCTATGATTTCTGAGTGGGGGATGATATCAAAGGCCTTGGCCAGATCAAGGTAAGCTGTATAAACCACCTTGCCTTCATCCACAGCTCTGGTGACTGACTCAAAGAAGTCAACCAAGTTGAGCAGCCATGATCTATCCTTCACAAAACCAAACTGTGTGGGATCCAGAGTTTGGAAATTCCCTATACCCTTGCTATTAGGTCCATGATGATGCATTCCATAGCTTTCCATAGCGGATTTGTCAAGGCTAATGGGGCGATAGTTCCCAGAGTCTATAGTCGTGCCTCCTTTGCGGAGAGGGATGACTATAGCAGTGCGCCATTCAGTAGGGACAAAGCCTGAGGTGAGGCTGTGATTGAACAAGGCACACAGAGAGGTACCAGTTCACTCTGTAGTTCATGTAGAATACAGCCAGGGATATTGTCAGGTCCCATAGAAGCTGTATTCTTGGCCTTGGACAATGCTGTTTTAATGTGTGCAGCAGTAATACTGGGTGCCTGGCAATCTACTGGTATTGTGATTGGTCCTTTGGGGGGAGGAGAGGGGTAAAGTTGGCACTGAATCTATTGACCAGTATATTGACAATATCTGTTGGCTCAGCATAGGAGGTACCATTGTGCAGTAGCTCAGAGCAAATCTGCATATTGCCATGGAGATTCTTTACATAACTATAAAAGGCCTTGTGGTTGTCTTTACTATCTGCTGCAATTCTATTTTCATAGCTAGCTTTAGAGAATTTGATGAGGGACTGATAAGGAAGTTTTTCCAGTCTTGGGACTTCACCTTATTCCGCATCAGTTTCCTTCTTCTGTTGTAGAGCTTGCTTATGGCAGGGGACCACCAGATTGGCTTCCTTTTTTTGGAGGAGAGCATCTTGTTTCTACTGGGTATGGTGAGATCCATGCATTTCTGTACATGTTCGTACAGTGCATTGGTGTATGATTCAGCGGTCATGCAACTATTCTCCATTTGCATGGGTGCCATGAAGTTAGCCACCTCTGTTTTTAGAAGCCCAAAGTTAGCTTTGGAGAAGTTTTTCATGGTGGTTACCTTTGCTGAGGAGGTGAGAGGGTTGTGGATTTCCAAGGTGATTAGTTTGTGGTCGGATCTAACCAGGGAGGAGTTGACTATTGGTGTAGAGCAATGGTCACCCATGTTAGTAATGATCAGGTCAAGGATGTTGCTACCTGTAGTGGGGGTAAGAATGAGCTGGTCCAGGGCATTGGGATTAATGAATTCCAGGAAATGTTGGGCAAGTGTATTGGTACATGAGTAGTTTTCCCAGTTAATGGAGGGGTAGTTGGAAGTCGCCCAGTATGAGATTGTTAGGTTGGACCCTAATGTTCTCCAGGCTGCTTAGGAATGTGGAGTGTGAGTATTGGGACATGGTTGTGGACCTATAACAGACTACGACCTGAATCACTGTCTTACCCAATGTTAGCTGCACCTGAAATATCTATGATGCATTATGTTGGGCTACCAGTGTGCGCATCCTTCATGAATATGGAAACACAACCATCTTTGGAGCTTCAGTCCAAGTTCTGGAGCCAAAATGTGTGGAATGAGTTATAGCCTGGTAGTGTAGGGGTGCTTTCTGCTGCCTTGAACCAGGTCTCTGTTACAGCACAAATGTCGATGTTCTCCATTTTAAGGAGTGCTTCGAGTGAGTGCATTTTGAGATTTAGACTTCTAGCATTGAGCAGCATGACCTTCAGATTACATTTCTTTGTAGCTGTTATGGTAGTAATTTGGTCTTTGGGGAACACCACCTAAAAAAGGCACTATAGGGGCGGCAAGAGCCTTTGCCAGTACCCAGAAGCCCAGGGGTGACAGATGCAGGTCATCTTTGGCAAAGCTTTGAGGTCTGTCAATCATGTCATCCCAGATAGATACTGGATCCCCTTAGAATAACACCAGAAGCTTAGTCAATTGTTGAAATCAATAATTTTCTGCTTGTACTGCAGTATCAATCTGGGTGATGGTAGGATGCTGCTCAGGGCTAGGGTCATACCTGCCTGGGCTACATATAGTACTACAAAATCTTGCTAAGCTGCTTCAACAGGCATTTCTAGGGGGATAAACTACAGCCAACTGACCCATCACCCTTTATCAGAAGACAAAGGCAAGTCCTTAGCATTTCCCCTTCAAGGCAGCCTTCAGATACACAGATCTGGTGTTTGCTTCTAGAACACTGGTGAAGCAGACAGAAATATTTTCCCTGTGCCATTTGGTAAAATGGAATTTGTTTTGCACAGTAAAAAAGGTGTATATTGACTGGAAAATAACAGACGTCACAGCCATGACTGTGCTCTGAAAGAAGTGCCTGAACATAAATTTGAGTTAACATATTGAAAGTGTGTATGTTCAGAGGCTAAATAGTACACTATTCTGCATGTTTTACCCTGCTACTCTTATGTGCCTACATTGTGAACAAAAAGTACTAAAAACAATTTATAATATTCTCAGAAAGACAATTCATACAGCAAGCACAACATTATACTTTTAGATTAAAGAAATACATTATTGGTATACAGTTAAGAAAGTCAGCTGTCAAACTTTATTTACTGTTAGAGAAACACAACAGCAACATTTATGTGGCCGCATTTGCCAGCTGCATTTGCTGGACTAAAGGCAAACAAAAATCTAGCAATAGTAGGCATTGTGATGCCAAGGATATTGCCAGGCATACCTCTCAACCTCTTAGTGCAAGAGATCTGACAAAGCCAAAATAACAGCGGAGAAAAAAACCTAAAATAGGGACAGATTTTAAATATTGCTGTTATAAACTTAGAGAGTTGTTGAAATAACATGATGTGTGTTAGTATGTATTTTCTGAAGGACATGAAGTCTGAAACTCAAATGTATGTTATTATTTAGTGACTTCTATCCTGAGTGATTTGCCAGAAAACCACAATTTTTACGAGGAACAGACCAAAATATGAAGCAAAAATCTGGACATTCTGTGATAATCTGGACAGTTGATAGGTACAATATCAGGCTAAAGGAAATTGAGATACAAATGTAATGCAATTGTTTTTTTTTTTTCTTTTCTCTTGTTAATCTCCAAACAGTGTGCTTCTTTTCTTGGCATAGGAATCTCTGACCTTTGGCTTTTTGCAAGTCAAACATGAAGAATGCCTTTTGAAATGTGTTGGATCACCAAATTTGCTGACTTATATTCTGAATATTACAAAAAGAAATGAAAGATCATGAACTGTCTTTTGAGATGCAATTGCAGATGGACTTAATGCCTTGCATATCATTACGATGTGTTTATTTATTATTTATTTATTTCCTTTTTGTTTGCCGGGTAAGTAAACTGATCTATTGACCCTTTTTAGTCACAATTCAAGCTCAAAAAGCACAAAATACATCACAGTCTTTTCTCCAACAATATTACATACAAAATGAATACATAGCAAACTTTAGAACATAGTAAAATTGAATGCAGACAGAGTAAAATTAAAAGATCCAGTCAAAGTGTATTGAAGAAAAAAAATTATGTATGCAAAATGCAAGCTGAGATGTACATGGGATATAGAGCAATATTGCTTCACCATTGTTTGACAGTGGTGAGATTCAAACCCCATGAGTGCCAGCCATCTTGATGTCAGAATGAGTGGCATTTTCCATCGTGGTGAAACACTGGTGGCAGGAGTCATATCTCTGCATCACACTGCTGGCTGTGGCATCATTACTGCACCATATGCATGGTAGATGTATGTGCTTTCAAAGCTTGATTTACTGCTAGTTTATTGACCACCACAGAATCAAAAAATTACCAGAGTTGCTATGGTTTGAAATTTCACACTGCAGCCCTGGATTTAGAAGAGTAAGCTTTGGGGATGGGGTAGTCAAGACCCATTTTCATGTGAGTCGACTTACACCCAACTAAATAAGTATGACTTTGTTTCATGACATGTAAAATTTTCATTCGACATGTAGGTCCTTGATACTGCACTTCAAAGCAATCAGCCCAATCCCTATCAACAATAACCTCCAGACTTACAGATGAAATAAAGTAAAAAAAAAATTTAAAAAAAGACTCCTAATTAGGGGCAGGTTTAAATACTGGTATAATTAACTTAGAGCTTCCTAAAAATAATTTCCAGTTTAGGAGAGATGGAGCAAAGATTGAGAACAAACTATGGGCATCCTTCCAGTATCTGAACAGTTGAGAGGCATCTACTCAGCTCTATTATGAAAATCAGGAGTATTTGACTACAGCAAGTGTAGATAACTGTGATGGCTTATTCTTTGGAGAGAAAAAATGATGAAGGATTTTAGTAAGTGAAATCAGTTTCTGAATAACACTACTGAATATTTGGAGTTCACAGTTGACAAAGTTGGTTACAAGGTGAACCTCTTAGATTTAATTGTCAAAATGGATGTAGAATGGCAGAAGTTTGAATCCTATATATACAAAAAAACACAACATTTGTCAACAATTATCTACATTATAATTGCAGTTAACCTAAAAAGAAGTGCAATCTGATAAGAGGACAATTTACTAGATTTTTAAGGCTATCACACAGGAACTGAACTTTGAATTTGAATGTGATTTTTTTTTGATGAAACTGTTTATGAAGGAAGATTTGATTAATATGTTTTGGAAAAAAATGTTGGCTGCAGTAAAAAAACAAAAAAAATTTATTATTTCTACCCATGTTACCTCATCCACTGCTGAATGATGGTATTGTATCCCTTGTGAGACTCAAACCCTACACCTTGTGTTTGTAAGGCAGACACCTTAGCCATTAAGCCACCCTCCCCACCCCTGTGACAGATAAAAATATAAAGTGCCGTTATGATAATTCTTTTTTATGCATTTTGACAGATTGAGAATTAAGAATGTTGGCCAACAGCTGGAAAATGTTGCATGGAAATGAGGAATTGGTTATTGTGGGCAATGGTCACAATGTAGCAGACTCCAAATCTGACTTCAGACCTGTGACAAATGGAGTATTACAGGGTTCAGTCCTGGGTCTTCTCCTGTTTAGTATCTACTTCTCCGAAGTACAGGCTAACACAGAAGTTCTTTGGCTAATGAAGTTCGCAGACGACTGCAAACTAGGAGCCATAATCGAAACTCCTAACAATGTGGACATCCTACAAAAGGGACTCACTGAGACAGATGCCTGGTGTCAAAGCCATGGCCTCAAGCTTAATTCCAAAAAATGCATTGTCATCCCTTTGGTAAAAACTCTGTACCCATGAACTACAACATAGGCGGTAGTATACTTAACAGCGAAAGTGTGATACGAGACCTTGGGACACAGGTGGACAGTAGTCTCTCCTTTGATAATCACATCGCCACAGTAGTCAGGAAATCCTTCTACATAGTACACCTCATCACAAAAGGTTTCTCGTCCAGAAAAAAATAGGTCATTGTTCCCCTCTACTCATCACTCATTAGACCCATTATAGAGTACAACGCTCCCTTTGGTATGTACCTCACAAAACATCTACAACAACTGGAAAGGCCACAGAAATACCTCACAAAGAGGATTATCAGCCTCAAACAGATGCCCTATGCAGACCGTCTCAAAAAACTCCAGCTTTACTCCGTCACATATCGCCTACTCAGAGGTGATCTCTGCCTAACATACAAAGCTATGTCAAACCCAGAGCTGTTGGACATGCTCCACTTAAAGAAATCCCAATCCCTCCAAGCTACATGCTCTAGGGACCTAAACCTTGTCAACACAATAAACAGAACATGCTGGAGGGATAGATTCCTGTCCCAGAGACTTCCCATACTCTGGAACAAACTACCTATTTATATCAAACAAAGCTCCTCATTAGCACTCTTCAAGAAAAGTCTTGATGATTGGATGGTAAATAGGAAATTCACCCCAGGGATCACCTCTGTGGCTCTGCTCAACAGTGGCACAGGAAAATAATTTTCTTGGGTGGCAAAAGGGTACCTTTTTGGCTGGGCTTGTATAGGCCCCAGGGCTGATAGCCTAGTACTACCTATGAACCTATGTTGTGTTTAAAAGAAGTAAAACTGTTAAGAAAAAATGTGGCTAATGATAATTATGGGATGGCCAGTAACTGCACTATGAAGACTGTGAAGAAAAAAGGGACTTTTGAATGTGATATATATAAGACATGTGGGTATGGAAAAGAAGAAAAAGTATTAAACCTTGCATACATTCACAGGATGTATGGTGCCATGGGATATTATAACTGTAATTCATGTGGGATAGTTTATGTAGCTGCCCAATTTAGGTTTGTAGGTGTTTACTAGGCTAATGAACACAAGGTCCTTTTTAAGCCTAGTCTTGCATCCCAAATCTCTGACAAATTCTGGTACCCATGACAAATGTAATCAGAGGCTTGGGAGACAAACCATTTACAAGAAGGGGCTTGGAAGCTGAACCATTTACAGGTTGCTTGTCTCCATTAAAGACATAGGTGCCAAGCCGGGGATGAATTTCCTGTTTCCCATCCAATTTATTTATTTATTTATTTATTTATTTATTTATTTATTTATTTATGTGTTTCATTTATTTATTTGAATTTGCTAACCAAATAAAGCACTACTCACAAATGACCAATTTCAGTCTCAGCCCATGAAAAAAGCAGAGCAACAAAATAATTTATATAAGATAAACAAGTGTCACTGTGATAAAATATGTACAACAAGGTCATAGCAGTACAGCAAAGTATATATTTAAACATGTCACATGAGAAATTACTTACATTAAACAGCTGACTGAAGTTTATTCTAGTTGCTTAAGCTGTGAAGAAAATGAGTGGAAAACTCTAGCAGGATATATATGCTGCATTTATACTCTAGTTAGAAAAAAACTTCAGTGAAAAAAGAAGACACTGACACTTACTTTGGGATTGAATATATATATATATATATATATATATATATATATATGTGTGTGTGTGTGTGTGTGTGTGTGCGTGTGTGTGTATATATATATATATATATATATATATATATATATATATATGCTTAATTTTGTATAATTATTTAACTGTATGTGTATTCAGTGAATGTCACATGGTATGGTATTGTCTTACATAAAAAATGCAAGCTATGTGATAGATTTTAGTTCAAATAAAGTCCATGATTATTGTGGATGAACACTATAATAAAACTTAATACTGTAATAAAAGGGTCATTCGGTACAGTTTCTGGTAATTATTTTTGCAATGTCATTAAAACACACAAGTCTAAGACATATAGGAATGCTACATACTGTATCTTGCAGCCAGCCATCCCTGCCTCCTGTAACACACTGAGCTATTGTGATGTCTTTTCTCATTAGCTAAAAGATAAAAGTACACATATTATGCATGCCTCCATGAAGGTTATGCACTTATCTTGAAACTAAATTAACTTCCCACCACCAAATTTCGCACACAGCAGTACCTCTCTGGGCACTCTCTTTGTACCTGTACTTCCCATTTCAGGATGGCATTGCTTCAGGTTATCATAACAGTGCTGGCATTGCTTGCCAGGCTGGTGAATACTGGTAACCTTGGCAAGCATTAGGCCTAGGTCAAGGCAGGCACCAATTTTGTTTAAGACTCTATCATATAAACCCAAAACCTGCTACTCCAAAAAGAGTGTGAATGAGAAGAAGTGTCTTTGTCTACTTCACACGCCATGCAGAAGCCCTATATCTGAAAGAAGTGTCTGCTGCCTTTGACACACAGGACAGCACACATCAGTTGGTATAGAAAAATTACAGCAACCTATATACATACATATGGCCATGAAATACATTCTACACTTGCATTTTCTGCTGAGTTATACAGCACTCATTTATGCATCTATGTGTTGCACTTACCTTGGAGGTTTGAGAAGGCAATATGGGTGTTGTGTATATGTTGATACTGCTCAGGCTCACTCCACTCCCCTACCCTGCCCCATTTCCCACATGCCCCCATCACCCCTAGATTTATACCTAACCTCTCCACCTACCCAACCTACAGCAATCACTCTCTAGCAAACACCTCCTCATCAACCAATCCCTTTGTTCTTGCGCCACATACCCCTCCCACTAACATGACACATTCATAATATCATAAGCCAATTACCATGCATACAGTCTATCTCACTATCTCACCATCCTCTTTCTCCTAGCATCAACACACTAACTTACCTCCTACCATACCATACTTAATGGTAAATTAACTACCCCTTCAGAACATACTTCCTCTCACACACCTCCCACCCATCACTACAGCCTACACATATCTCCAAGTAGTCACCACCACATTATTCTCCCACCTCCCTCAGGAAGACTCCTCACAACCTCTACCAAATCACTTACTACAAATAGACATTCTAACCAAACTAACCAAACTCTTAAACCATTTTAGCCATCAGTTGATCCTAGCTGGAGACATACACCCCAAGCCAGGGTCAACCCCTTGCACAAATGCCCCACCTATTCCATGTCTCTCACCCAACCAATCTCCCATCTCTAGACCAACAAATATACTTCTACTACTTAGCTTAAATATGAGAAGCATAAATATCAAAGTGCACCTACTCCATGGTTTGATATCCACCTATTCCCCTGATTTACTATCCTTAACTGAAACATGGTTAAAACCCGCAACACCAGACAGTGAGTTCTTCCCACCTGGGTACAACGTATTACAAAAGGACAGACTATCCAAAAAAGGGGGTGGAGTAGCATTACTTTACAAAAACAACCTAAAAATTTGTACTATTAGTCCTCCAATCCCTTCCCTCAATACTTCTGAACTTCTCCTAGCCAAACTCAAACTTAGCAACAAACAAATCAATCAATATTATCACTGGCTATATACCACCTGGCAATAATATTTCCTCCCTAGAATACTTCCTACACTGGGCTAATCAAAATCTACCTCAAGAAACTATCATCCTAGGTGACTTTAATATTGACTGGAACACTTGCTCAACCACTAACCCCATCAACCATATTAATCTCTACAGCTTCTCCCAAGTCATTCAATCTAGCACTAGGCTAGGAAATGCTAAAATCAAAGAAAGTCTCCTAGATTGGATCATGATAAATAAGACCAGTACTCCATATCAAGCAGGAGTCCTTCCAGACACCCTTAGTGACCACCAACACACCTTCTTACTAAAATACAAAATCCATGCCAACTCTACCACACTAATAAAAACTACCCTTAACAAAAGTAACTTTGACCCAAACAAATTCAAACTCGAACTGAAATACCATAATTGGAACATACTAAAATAAGTACCCCTAGAAGAAGCTGTAATCCAATTCAACAACACTTTCCTAAAAATTCTAAATGCCCATGCCCCACCTTGTACCACAAAATTCAAAATGAATGCTGCCCCCTGGATCATCAAAGAGACTAGAAATAAGATTGCTCAAAGGAATAGAGCTTGGCATCACTGGAGAGCCACAAAAACTACAGCAACTAAAGAACAATTCCAGAAACTTAGAAACAAAACCAAAAAATGTATTCTCCAGGATAAAAAAAAATATTTCTTACATCTGCAAACCAACCCAAAAAAATTCTGGGTAGGAATAAATAAACTAATTCACCCTGGTGATCCCTCCACCCCATTGCCAACCTCCACATGCAAAATCACAGACATATCTGATTCATTCAACAAATACTTCATAGAACCCATCTCTAAACTAGGTCAACAACAACCCACTACTACTACCAGCATCCCCAAGCCTGCAGTCAGTCCCAAGACTGCCTTCCAATTCCAACCCATCCCTACCAATTATGACAACCAATTACAATCCAAACTTAAACCTACTACCCTAGCAGTGGATGGCATCCCAGCAGAATACCTCCAGTTGGCTGCTAGTGAACTTGCCTACCCAATCTCTATTCTACTTCACAGATCTATATCAGAAAACACCATCCCACCAATCTGGAAAACCTCCTACATCATCCCTTTACATAAAGGTGGAACATCCATTGACCTCACCAACTATTGCCCTGTTGCCATCCTGCCCCCACTAGCAAAAATTCTTGAAAAATGTGTACATTACCAACATATGCAATACCTACTTAATAACCAACTTCTCTCTCCTACCCAGCATGGATTCCACCCTGCCCACAGTACAACCACTGCCCTTCTTTCCTTTACAAACCTCATCATCCAAAACAGGCACCTAGGTAAACTAACATCTGCCATATTCTTGGACCTGTCAAAAGCCTTTGATATTGTCAACCATCCTAAACTACTCCACTCTCTTACTAATCTTGGCCTTAATGATCACGGACTAGCCTGGTTCCAAAACTATCTACATGGTAGACAACAAGCAGTTCATTGGGACAACAACCTATCCTCACTGCTGCCTATTACCACGGGACCCACACATACTCCTCTCCATTACTCCAAAAGCTTTCCAAATTACAGAAACCTGGTTTCTTAACAAAAAAACTATTATTTAATCCTAAAAAGACCAAACTGTTGCCATTTAAACCAAACAAATCCACCTCAATGCCCAACACGTTCAATATTTTGTCCAGAGATGGGACTATCATCTCTCCAGACACTCATATTAAACTGCTAAGAGTAACCATTGACAACAACCTCAAGTTTGATCTACATATAAATAAAACTATTAAAAACATTCCCAAAATCTAGGCAGTCTTTATAAAAACAAACCATTTCTAACCCAATCTGCTAAAATAACCATAAAATAACCATAGCTCAAACCCACCTCCTCTCCACACTTTTCTACGCTGCTCCCATCTTCACCAACTTACCCAAAACTGAAATTGCCAAGCTTAATATCTGCTACAGTCAAATTACCAAATTTGCTACTGGTGCCCCCTTCCGTGCCCTCCACTGTTATTCACTAAATCAACTTAATTGGCTTGAATTCCCAAATCTCCTCTCATTCTATCAGCTTTCTTTTTGCCCAGAAACTCCTGCTACTTCCTGAAAAAAAAACAACACTCTCTAATCTACTTAAACTACAAACTAATATGAGGCAACTTCATTCTAGTGATAAAAGACTAATCAAGGTGACCAAAAGCAATAACATAGCAGGCGACTGCCTCTTCCCTAACTACATAGGTAAACTTTGGAACTCATTACTTTCTGCTATTACCTCAGCCAACTCAATGGTTACATTCAAAAAACTACTAAAAGAACACCTAAAACTCACATAGCTATGCCCTTGCTACCCACCAAGTTGACCCATATCACACATATCCTCTGACCCACACTCGTGCTCACTTTCACTTCTATCCCTTGAAGAAGAATTGTGACTCATCTGTATAGTGCTTCACCCGTGAACACCCACACCAACAGTCCCCAATTATGTACATTCCAACTTCAAACCCAACCACTTCTCACAAAACTAACCATAACATCCTCTCCTAACCCCCTCTTACTTACATTTGTCTCAATCAGTGTTATTACTGGAAACCAATACATTCTAAGTACTACTTTACTCCAAATTATAAACTATGGAATTTTGTTAAAACTTGAAACTACCAATGAATATTGTACTTTGTAACTTTAAAACTATGAGATCTTGTTAAAGCATGTGTTTTCCTGTGAATACTTGCTTGCTATGTAGAAATCTCCTACTTGTTTGTTTTTAGTCTGTGAAGCTTTTCTCCCTGGGCCTCCACTGAAAATGGACATGTATCCAGTCAGACTATCCCGGTCAATAAATGTAAAATAAAATAAATAATAAAATAAAAATTGATAATTATGATACCTCTATACAAGACTGGAATTAAGATAGCCACATTCATTCAGAATAGGTGATCTCATATGGTTACACAGTCCAGAAAAAGAGTTTTATTTGTAGAGTTTAGACTGGTGCTGCCATTGTCTGCTACTATTCTTTGAGGTATGCAGTACTATAATTAATGTTATAAGCATTGTCAGGTCAGCAGATGTACGTGTCTTACTGATATGACATGTACTTTCCATTCAAACTACTGCTCAGATATCAAGGACATGATGCATTAGTAGTTATGTTTCTTTTTTTTATCAAATATTTTTTTATTTTCCAAATAATATAATGTTTAACAATACAATCATCAATAGACAAGTATTATGTACAACTGACCTGAACAAAGGAGGGGAAAAAAATTAATAAAATATATGAAATTAGTAACAAAAATTTACAATATTCAGTTAATAAAGTATAAAGTTACACATTAATTATTTAGGATTCATTGTTAATGTCTCAATAAGAGTTAAACATTTTTCCCAAGGATTGTTTGTCCATGTTTTAGGTGAAATTTTTGATTCCTTCAGCTTGATTTCTAATGTTGCTGTTTCTTCCATCAATCTCAAGAATTCTTCCAGAGTAGGTTATGTTTCCTAGCTGCATGTGTATGTGCAATATATTGGTTTACTATGCTTTACCGGTCTGCCTAAATGTTGTAGTGTGCCATCCAATATCAGAAGATAATCGTGGATTATCCTCTATCAAGGAGTCTCATCTGATACTATAAGATAATGCACAAGCCTGAATACTGTTGAAATGCTGTTTTGGGGCTACAGATGCCATATCAGGAGATAAGTGTACAGACTATCCACTGTTGTAAATATTACATTTTACAAAAGCAGAATGCCTAAGTAGTGCATGCTATCTATCATTGTGCTGTTCTGGGGAGGTTAGCACAAGGATCGGGTACATTCTCAATACAGTACCGTATCGTCTTTTGTAATAGGTATTTGCTCTTTTCATTATTTAAAAATGGGATACAGCACATCTGCAGTACGGCTGGACAAAGGCTGAAGAATTGCAGTGACCCTGAATGCAGCATGCTTATGTAGGCACTCAAGGTGCACAGCCTCGAGATGATTGGTACAGAGGCTACAGAGTAAACCTTATGGAACACATTCTGCAATGTGGGATATGAACACAGTGGGTGGGCACAACTGCACAATGAGCCAGGTAGGCAGTCACTTCACTGGCACATTAAATTGTGCCCAGCAGTAGGCTGAAAGGGAAAGAGCCACCATTGAGAGTGATCCACTTGGGGATAACTGATATGTCAGATGTAGAAGAATTCCTTGTATGAGTAGGTGGAGGGGTTTGTAGATGTTGGTGCCAGCCCGACCCATCGCACCCATGTCTCAGGGAATGATAGACTAGGTTATTAGTATACAACAATGCTTTATATACACAGTACACAGCTGTTACACTAGTGGGTGTGACCTAACAAAGTAGACCCACTGCCATGCACATTGACTACCTGCACCAGAATGCTGTTTTCATAGGCATACCAGGAATACAAGAGGTTCCTACCACCAGAGAAGCTGAGGTTGCATAAAAAACGATTGGATGTGTATAGACACCGGCCCTGAATGTTGCAAGGGTACATTGTATCATATTATAAAGTGCTCGCTATGGTATATTTTTATATTAGAACTCACAGATAGAAGCAGTGACAAGGTGATGTATAAAAAGGACAATGCTAGACAAGGTGTTGATATGCACAGCTCTGCGGTGACTCATGCTGATAGTACAATACTTGTAGATTAGTCACAGTCAGACAATATGGTGACATTAGTAATCTGTCCATTTCCTGGGGGAGCAACCTTCAACTAAGGATTTATGTATTTCTGAAGATAGTGAGCCCCTGGTAGATATATTGGTTGAATACACACCGTCCCCTATGTTAGTATGGCTGATGATACTAGATCCATGCTAGATATATCAGTTGAGTGCACACCATCCTGTGTGTATATGGATGAGAATAATGAGACCACTGTAGATGTACTGGTTAAGTACACACCATTGCTTGACTATTTATGAATGAATATAATGACACCCCTGTACATGTACTGGTTCAGTCCACACTACTTCCTGGGCAAAAACACTACCTATAGTGGAAAGCCTCAGAAGGGCTTCAACTCTGGATAAAACTCCCATTTTACAGCTGCTCACTGCTTCTTCAGTGGGAATACCCACCACAGATCAATAGCAAATGAATACCCAATGCCATCAAACATCACAGGTGCCCAAGACTGCATATGGCATCCGGCATTAATCAGCAGATATACCAAAGTATGATTCAGGGACGAATGTTTACAGCTAGTCAAAACCAACTTTACCATTTTTTGAAAGAACACTTAAGTGGTAAGTTTTGTAATGAGGTTTCTTTTTTAAACAAATGGCATGCCCTGTTTTATCTTAGACAATGGGCACAACTAGAACAGAAGTTCTCCAATAGCATATAAATGTAGGTGGAGACCCTGAAAAAAGAAGTTCATGGATTCATGGCAATATATTAAAACCACAGTGAAGCATGGATGGAAAAATGTCCACCACACATTCATTTTCGTAAATGTTTAGCAAGAATGTGAAATAAACAATAAGAAGTAAATGAATGAATTAATAAATAAGTAAATAGAACTAAGGCAAGTAACTGCAGCAAGAACAATTACAGTGGTTTTCCATTCTATTTTCTTCCCCAATTCTAGTTCTTAGAAAGTCACTGTTAGGGAAAGGGAAAATATACATACATACATGCATACATACATACATACATACATAAATAAATAAAATAAAACTGATGCAATTAAAACAGTTAAAGTGTGTGTGTGTGTGTGTGTGTGTGTGTGTGTGTGTGTGTGTGTGTGTGTGTGTGTGTGTGTGTGTGTGTGTGTGTGCGCGTGTGCATGTTAGTCTGTGTGTGTGTGTGTGTGTGTGTGTGCGTCTGTGCGTGTGCGTGCGTGCGCATGTCTGTGTGTGCGCTTTTGCATGTTTGCGTGTGTGCATGCGTGTTTGTGTGTGCGCCAGCACGCGCGCGTGTGCGTGCGTGTGTGTGTGTGTGTGTGTGTGTGTGTGTGTGTGTGTGTGTGTGTGTGTGTAGGCATTATATTTTGAATATAAAATACTTAGTCTAACAACAATTACATTCCCTACATAAACATGGAAACTTTAAGCAGCTAAACTATTTTGATTCAAAAATATTTTTTTTAAAAAATGCATTACTGGGAAATAATAAACTTTCCAATGGTAGGAGGTCCTTCTTCTGCAACATGGGTCCTCGTACTTCCCCTGGGTAGCTCATTATATCTCTGTAACTCCAACCAGGAGATTATTATTACTTTCTGATTATATACACTTGTAGGACAGTATTAGGAACTGTTTCTAATCAGAAATTGCAGAAGTATGCTGAAAAAGGTTAGTTATCCAGTGGCTATGGTGGTGTACAACTAGTAGTTCAGATGACATAAAATTAATGTATTAAGATGAGGTACTTCTCAACATGATCTTAATCTTATAGTACTCATTAGTATAAGCCAGAGCCATAATTAGGATGGGGCAAATATGGCACCTTTCCAGGTACAAGCTGATAAGAGCACAATTACTGAATGTACTGAGCTTAGATAGATCATTTTATTTAAAGCTGATTTGCCTTCTGGTTTGAATGACACTTTATCTATCAAACTAGTCTTGCCAGCACATTCCTTGAGGCATTGATTTTATTGGCTACCTCTTAATGAATGAAGTTTTTATGAATGGAGTTCTATGAATGAGCTCAGATGACCTCATCTGTAGCAGAAGACATGTGACTTGTTTTTGATTGGTCAGTTTGTATTTTAAGTATTGAACACTTTCGTTGATGTTTTATAATCTGAAGAAGCAGCTATCAGCAGTGAAAGTGCTTACCTTCTTTTATTGCTTTTATTGTTTTAATATTAAAAGTTTTACACATTCCAGCCACGGTGGTCAAGTTTGTTTTATGCTGTTCACTTTGTGTTTCTGTGCTTATTCGACCTTTGCTCACTATGACTACCTGTGCTTGCTGTTCAAGGAGCACAATTGCCAAGTGTCAGTGATGTGGGAGTGCAGAAATGGAATTCATTTATGAAAAACCAGGAGAACATTGCGTCTTCAAAAATTAATATCTATACTACATCTGTTGTTACAGTTGAAGTGCTCTCTTTGTGACAAATTGACTGTAGCAAGCTGCATGTTACTAGTGAGCAGCTTGCTACAGTTTCAGAGCTAGATATTTTTTGACCTGCAACTTTGAGAAATCCGTTATTTATTTATTCATTCATTCATTCATTCATTTATTTATTTATTTATATTTTGTTCCTAACCTCAATGTTGGAGAGAGGCCCAAATTTGGGGAACTGCACGGGGTGCCAGGTTAGCCAGCTGCAGTTCTGGTATGAGTAAATGATAGGAGTGGGAAGGGTGTTTGAAGTCACATTTGCATATGGAATGGAAAACTAAATAGCCACTGGATTTCAGAACATAAAAAGGTCTGGGTTAGTGAGGTGGAGAAAATCAGAAATAGTTGCAGAGCTGTTTCTTAACAGCATTTATAAGGAAACCTTGACCAGTTTTCCTTACCTTAAATAAAAAATGATACTTCTCAACTTCTATAATTCAAAAACAGTTCATCCGTTTGGTCTCACAGAAGAAAGTGTGAGGTTTTATAATTACCCTATATTGGAACTTTTAGAACTCCAAGAGAAATACTATAAAATAACAATACAATAAGATAAAAAATAAAACCAGGGTATGTGCACAAGTTATAAACAAAATAATAAGAAATGTTTTCATAGCATTTTTTTTCTGGCAGCTCTCACAAAGAAACCCTACAGGGAAATATAAAGAGTTTTCTTTCTGACTCTAATCCAGAACTATTGAAACCCCACAAAAATATTTAAAGTAAAAAGCTGTAACAATAAAACAAGACAAGAAAGCAATACAAGCATATTAATAATAGTAAATTAAAAAAAATCAAAAATATATAGTGGTCGTCTCTAGCAGGTTTCACTGGAAAGTTTGATCTGTTTTTGTAATCTCAAAAAAAAAAATGAAAAACAGTTAGCCACTTTGGTCTGAGAGAAGCAAGGATCTTTTCTCTCCGGTCTTAGCTTAGAATTTTAAAACTCTAAAGAAAATATTTAAAGTAAAATAACACTGAAATAAAATAAAATCAGAAAAAACGTAAAGATACATGCTATAAACCATTAAGATTAGAAATGCTTGCAAAGCAGTTTCTTACAAGAAAAGCTGACTTGACCTATGTGCACTGCCTTAAACAAAATATTCAGGGTAAAGAAGTATGACAGTAAAACAAAATTAAAAAAAAAAAAAACTAGCATGCAAAATGTAAACCAAAACAAAAATCACAAACACAGAAGAGTATTTTCTGGGAGCACTCACAAGGTAACCTTGAAATATTTTCCGTGCTTTAAATAAAATGCTGTATCTCGACGTTTCCCTAATTTCAGAAAGTTAATCCCTTTGCTTTTGCATATGAAAACAGAAGGATTTATTTCTGCCCCTAACCTAGAAATTTTAAAACTCCAAGAAAGCTAGCACATCTGACATAACTAAGACAGTGTTTAAGCATATTTTGATTATTGCATTCCAAGCTATTACTTACTTAAGAAAATGTTACTTGTTTTAAGAAAATTTACTATTTTTTCTTATGGTTATAAATTTAGAAATATTCAAAGATTCTTATGATTTTATGATTGTACTGTACTTAGTTTGCTCATTTGCTTATTTATAAGCCTGTATCATGGCTGAAATTGTTAATATGACCAGGCCACTTACTCAAACCAGATCTACAAACAAACAAGTAGATAAATAAATGCATACATACATACAGACATAAATAAATACATGAACTTGCATCTGTGGGACCTGCTCAGGATTTACAATGCTTTTCTCATAATACAGATACTTTTTAAAAATCTGTCATTGTATATGGTATTACCATTTTCAGACATAAATTGATAGTGTCAGTTCTAAAGTTAGCTGACATTTTCTATTCATGCTTAGACAGTCTTGTCTTCATATGGTTTTAATAACTTATATTCCAGAAAAAAAATTGAAATTCTTCAAGCAGAGAAGAATGAGATAGCCTGAAGGGCTGAGAAAGAAACATATACTGAACTATATTATAAGAATCGTCACAAATCTGAATTATTACATTCTAATGAATCAGCAGGATGCAGCACCTTGTAACTGATTCTTTGTTGTGATATTTCCAACAAACATTACTCAAATGTGTTCACCTCTGAGTATTGCGTCTTTATTTACACATTTCAAGCCACAGTTCATCTTTCAAGATGGCATCTTGTAATTAATGATAATCAGGGTTCTCGCAACACAGAGGATGTTCTTGCCTAAATACATCAGTACATGATTTCTGTATTAGTAGCTGTATTTAGAGCACAACCAAAAGCTGTTTGCTGAATTTCCTGTTTGCACTTAATTTTAAATCGTTTTTTTCTTAAAACTTGCATATTTTCTGTCCTTGACCTAGCACTCTTGTGTGGGGTCATTTACTGCACTGTTATAACTTGATATTACTTGTGAACCTCTGCTATCTCTGTAAAAAACAAAAACAAAAAATCTTGCTTTTTTCCCACTTTTCTGAGAGTTAAAAAAGTTCAGTTACAGGCTTGCTGTTCCTGAACTGTTTGAAAGTTTCTGTGAGGCCATTTTTGCTTGGGCTGAAGGAGGGTCTCTCTGTTCATCAGTGGCAGTGACTAACATTGAGCAGCTTCCCTGCCCCCAGTAGAGGTGGTTACTGACTTGAAACTGTAGTTTTATTTTCCCTTTTGGGTCTATTCCTGCTTCTTTCCAGCCCCTGCCATCAAGCACGCTTTAACGTGCTTTAGCCATTTAGCGGAGTTGCCACTAGAGCAGCATCGGGCAGCGCCGGTTAAACAAGGTTAAACTCTTTCTGGCTCCAGAAAGTCTGTTCTTCAATTTTTCCCTTAGAACTGCTCTGTTAGGAACCTAAACAGTTTACACCTACACTAAAAAGTGCAGCACTTGTTCCAAATAGCTTTTTCTTCTCAAAAGCTCAGCACTTGTCTTATAAGCATATCCCTTGTCTTACAAGCATTCTCTTTGCAGGTCAAGCACTCCTATATTATACAAATCTCTCACTAGCAAAACCCCCAGGAGTGCCCACTTCCCTGCTAAGCCCACTACTTTTCTGTCTCATACCAACTCATAATTCTTTCTAGCATGTCGAAGGGTCAGATGCTGGCGTCCTCTCCTGCCCATTTGGTGAATCTGGGAATTCTGAGACAATGTTACAATTGCCTCATGTACACGGACAACCATCTCCTCCTCCCATGTAACACTAACACTTGTGAGAGATGCAGCTATTTAGCCAGACTGGAGGCTGAGCTCTCTCAACTCAGGACTGGCAAGACCAGGCAGGAGGAGAAGGCAACTACACACACCACAATACCAGTCTCACATAACTCAACCACACCACTGAATCAAACACATAAACACACTAAG
Organism: Protopterus annectens; assembly: GCF_019279795.1. Taxonomy (NCBI): domain Eukaryota; kingdom Metazoa; phylum Chordata; order Ceratodontiformes; family Protopteridae; genus Protopterus; species Protopterus annectens. The sequence goes on from NC_056748.1 coordinate 532,057,676, forward strand.
ACATACTCGGAGGCTCTGAGTAAAAATTTACCTAAACAGCAGAGGCCTCCAAAGCAGACACCCAAGCAACTGCAAACTCAATACACCACACAAACAACACATAAACAACAAAATCAGTGTGCAAAGCAGTCACTGCCCTTAAGGCCAAATACAACACCAAACATACTTGTCATAGGTGACTCCATAGTCAGACACACTGACGTCCGCTCACCAGACTGAGTAAGGAGAAGGTCACAGTAAGCTGCCTGTCGGGCGCTAGAATCCGCCACATAACACAAGCACTCAGGTCTCTCAACAGCAGGTACAAGTACGACTCAGTCATTGTCCATGCTGGTGTCAACGACCTGAGACGCACCTCCTTGGACTACATGAAAAGAGACATTGAGGAGCTCTCTGATTATGTAGCCCAGGCAGGTATGACCCTGACCTTGAGCAGTATCCTACCTTCACCTAGAATGATGCCACAATAGAGTGATAAGATGATCAGCTTTAATAATTGGCTTAAATTCTGGTGTCATTCAAAGGGGATCCAATGTCTGTCTGCCTGGGATGACATGCTGGACAAGCCACGCTGCTTCGCAAGGGACGGCTTGCACCTGTCACCCCTAGGCTTCCGGATATTGGCAAAGGCTCTTGCCACCCCATAGTGCCTTTTTTAGGCAAGGCTCAAATTCTAAACCTACCACCCTAGAACACAAAAAAAACTAAGGGTAATGCTGCTCAATGCCAGAAGTCTCAATCTCAAGATGCACGCACTCGAGGCCCTTCTCAGTATGGAGAACATCGATGTCTGTGCTGTGACAGAAACCTGGTTCAAGGCTCCTGAGAGCACCCCAGCACTAGCAGGTTTCACCTCATATCATGCGTTCCGGCCCCAAAATCCGGACAACACCAAGAAAGGAGGGGTGTCCATATTCATAAAGGACACCCACACCTCAAGGTTGGTGGCAACGCACGATGCATCGGAGACCATCCAGGTGCAATTAACCATAGGCAAGACTGCTCTGCAATTTGTAGCATGTTACAGGCCACCCTCTCAAATTCAGGAACCTCACATGGCCTTCCTGAAAACAATGGAGGGGATAAATGTATCTCCAAACACCATCATACTAGGTGACTTCAACTACCCTAATATAGACTGGGAACACTACTCAAGCCCAAACACTCTAGCCCAAAGGTTCCTGGAGTTCATAAACTCAAATGCCATGGAACAACTAGTCACCATCCCCACAAGAGGAGAAAACATACTTGATCTCATCATCACAAACATGGGATCACAATGTTCAACACCGGAAGTATACCCCTCACTGGTGAGATCAGATCATAAACTAATCTCGCTGGAGGTCCTCATCCCGCCCCACCTGAAACAAAAAGACCACAGTGAAAAACTTCTCAAAAGCCGACTTCACACTTCTAAAACTAGTGTGGTCTCCTTTAAGGCCCCTGAGCCAGTGGTAAACATTACTCAAACCGCTGAATCACTTACAAATGCCTTCTACCAGCACCTACAGGACTGCATGGATCAGGCAATCCCAAACAAAACTAAGACTCTTTGTACCAAAGGCAAGCGTCCAGTCTGGTGGACCCCAGCCATAAACAAGCTCTACAACAAAAGGAGGAAGCTACTACAAGATAGAGCAAAATCCTTGAAAGGTAAGACACCCTTGATCATTATAAGTAAAAAACTAAGAGCTCTCATAAAATCATCCAAGGCAAATTTTGAGAGAAAAATCGCCAAGGATTCAAAAGACAATCATAAGGCCTTCTTTAGCTATGTTAGAAACCTAGGAGGAAACTCCCAGATATGCTCAGAATTAGTTCAAAATGATGTGAAGATTACTGAACCTACACACATTGCCAACATATTGGCTGACAGGTTCAGTGCAACCCCCCCCCCTCCCCCCCAAAAGGAGAGATATTTATACCAGAGGATTGTAGCCCCCCAAACATCTCCAACGCCCAGGTGAGAACTGCTCTCTCCAAAGCAAAAAACACAGCATCCATGGGACCGGATGGTGTCCCCGGCTGTGTGCTCCATGAACTCAATGAGGAATTAAACCCGCAGTTAGGACAGCTGTTTAATCTTAGCCTCACCTCAGGATACGTACCCAAGGAGTGGCGCACGGCGACTGTGGTCCCACTTCACAAGGGCGGTGCCTCCACCGACCCTGGAAATTACCGTCCCATTAGCTTGACAAGCCTTATCTGCAAAGCCATGGAGAGGATCATAATGGAACTCATAAATAAAGACATAGGGAACTTGCAGACTTTGGATCCAACCCAGTTTGGCTTTGTCAAAGGCAGATCATGCCTTTTAAACTTGGTTGACTTTTTCGAGACAGTCACCAAGGCCATTGATGAGGGAAAGGCAGTCCATACAGCCTACCTTGACCTGGCAAAGGCCTTCGACACAATACCCCACTCAGGTATCATCAAAAACTCATCAGCTTGAATGTAAACCCATACATCACAAGATGGGTTGCAAACTGGCTAAGTGACAGAACCCACAGGGTCAGAGTTGCTGGAGCCATGTCAGACTCAAAGCCTGTCACAAGTGGTGTCCCACAGGGCTCAGTCCTGGGTCCACTCTTGTTCGGCATCTACTTTTCTGAAGTACAAGCAAACACAGGAGGGTTATGGCTAACAAAGTTTGCAGATGACTGCAAACTGGGGCCGATAGTCGAAAACACATCTGACACAGATATCCTTCAGAAGGGCCTCACAGAAACGGATAACTGGTGCCAGAGCCATGGCCTAAAGTTAAATGCCAAGAAATGCATAGTCATACCCTTCGGGAAAAACAAGGTTACCCCTAGCTACCATATAGGTGGCAATCCACTGAGCACAGAAGAAGTCATCAGGGATCTGGGGACCCAGGTTGACAGTAGCCTTTCGTTTGACACTCATGTTGCTAAAGTAGTTAGGAAAACCTTCTACATTGCCCACCTGATCATGAAGGGATTCACATCTAGATCAAGGGAGGTCATCGCCCTCCTGTACTCATCACTCATTAGACCTATGATTGAGTACAGTGCCCCATTCGGAATGTATCTGACCAGACACCTGCAGCAGCTGGAAAGGCCCCAAAAGTTCCTCACCAAAAGGATAAAGGGTCTCAAAAATATGTCTTATGCTGCCCGACTGAAAGAACTCCAGCTCTATTCAGTCTCATACCGCTTGCTCAGAGGTGACCTGTGCCTGACATATAAGGCCATGTCAAACCCTGATTTGATGAATATGCTTCACCTCAAAAAATCTAGATCCCTCAGAACCACAAGGGCGGGAGACTTACACCTTGACACGGTTATTAATAGAACATGCTGGAGGGACAGATTCATCACCCAGAGACTCCCTATGCTGTGGAACAAAATCCCGGTACATGTGAGGCAGAGCACCTCGCTGGCCTTGTTCAAGAGGAATCTTGACCAATGGATGGGGGATCGCAGATATACCCCAGGGATTACTTCAGTGTCACTGCTTGACAGAGGCACAGCAAAATAATAGGCATAGTTTTATTCAAACTAAAGGGGTGGCGAAAGCCAAATAACTATGGGCTAGGCTTATAAATGCCCTTGGGCAGATAGCCTAGTATGAACCTATGAACCTATGAACCTATGAGGGTGATAAGCAAGTGCACAAATAGGTGTCTTTTGGCATTCAATAGGGAGGTCAACATACCAATAATTTATAGCTAAGATCTGGGATATTCTGGAATTTATTCACACATGCTGCTGTGTAGTAATGACGTTGAATTTTAAGTGAATCCAGTCCCCATCACAGTCCTGAGTAAATCCATGTATAACTTACATATTTACCATCTATGATTTTACTTAGCCACTGGAAAAAAAAGACAAACATTTTTAAAGATAACAAAACGTTACTTTTAATAATGCAGTCTGCACTATTAGCGTCTGCTTAAATATTGACTCATTGATATTGTTATACTGTTGCTCCAGGGTTTTAATTTAAAGTGGTTTACTCACAACATTGTATAATAAATAGTAACACATGGCTACAGAGTACACCTGGCTTCATGGAAGAAGGTGATATAGCCCTAACTGCAGTCCAGCTGGCTGTGGGCTCAATTACTTGCCTCAGCACTGGAGGAGTCAGCAAAGGAGGGAAAGGAATGAGGGATCAAAGCCCTTTCACCTCTCACTGGGGTAGGCATGATCCACGGGTTTGGTACCTCTCAAATGTCCCTGATTTTCATGGACATCCCGGGTTTTGACTCAAATTTTAGCTCTTTCTCTGTTATTCCATCCTAAAATTTGTGACTTTTAGAGAAAAGGAAGTGAATTATATTTAATAAATAATGACAGTAATTACAATTATAGACTTCTTTTACTTCAGAAAATGTCTCAATGTAGCAGTACTAATATTTTAAAGGTGCATCTGATTGTTTTTGATTATTTCCAGATTTGTCTCTGATTCATACCTCTCAACTGTGCAGATTTTCACAGAATGTCTAGATTTTTTTCTCATATTTTGGTCTGTTTCTCATAAAATTGTGGTTTTCTGGAAAATTAATGGCAAATCATTGAGGACTGAAGTCAGAAAATAATATCAAACATTTGAGTTTCAGACTTCATATCCATCAGAAAATTCATGCTAATTTGAAACCTGGTATTCTATCTTTTTTCTATTTCTAAGTTTGTAAGAGCAATATGTAAAAAGTACCCCTGTTTTTGGGCATTTGCCCCCCCCCCATTATTTGTGGCTTTGTCCAGATTTCTTGTTGTAAGAGGTTGAGAGGTATACTTTGATTCTATTGAGATTTGTCCCTGATTAGCTGAGACCTATGGCAAGCACATGGGGTGATGTTATTTCTCCAGTGGAGACCAAGGAAAGCACCGCCCATTCTTGAAGATGGGAAGGCAGTATTGCTGCTGGCACCTCCCTTTGTGGAAGTAAGGGACTATCAGCATGGACAGCAAAGTGCACACTCCTTTCCCCACATATAAGCTGAGTGTACGCATGGGGTGCAGAGAGAAAGATAAACTACCAAACCACTTCTGATGGCTGCCTAAATGATGGTCTCTCATAGTCAACCATCACCTGGTGATAGGGAACAAATGGAACATTTGGCTGGGAGAGGGTTGACGATTGACAGGCTGCAAGTGCAAAATATGCAGAAAATCTTAAATAAGTAAACACGTGATTATGGAGTGTCTCGCTGCTGGTTAACTAATCATATTTATTAACTAACAATAATAATACACTATTTCACATTAGCTAATGTAAGTATTTGCATATTATTGTGCAATATAATTATTAAGTCAGTAGTTGAACACTAATTCAGGTATTTTGATTTTGCATAACCATGCTTAAAATTCTACAGCTGTCCTGTATCTTCCATACCAGACTCAGCATTCACTTTCCCCATCAATCACCTTAACAATCCCTCATTCCATTTATAAGAATCAGTGCTATTACTCTGTAAATTGTCCAGTACATTTAAACAGTATGGCTTCCTCCTGCTGCTCCTCCTCCTTTAGACACATATGTGACAACTGGCAGCACAGCTAGCTGGAATTTTGTAAATAATTATGTCATCTGTGAATATCAAGCTGATTTATACAAGATGCTTGTGTTGCAAATGTATTACAGCTGTATGTCATACAAGATGCTGATGTTACAAATGTATCAGAACTGCATGTCATGTGTATATCAAACTGATTTGTACAGATATTTGTGCTAAAAATGTATGTGTAAAGTGCTTCTGCTTGAAATGTACAAACAATGTGCCTTACTGGAGAGAACAGAAATGTACATGCACTATTGTAACTGTTTAAATGTATATGTTTTAATATAGGAAACTGGAGGGTTAACTTCAGTCCAGCAAACTTCAGAAAAATATCTGAAATTAAATCACTTTATAGGCTAGGCTATAAAGATGCCATCTCACAGGTTTCAATGTAGTCAGAGACACAAAGTCTGTACTAGGAAGCTTTCTGTATTGTCTTTGGGGTGAACTAACCACTACTCTGGAAGAATAGAGGTATGCAATTGTTTTACGACTTCCAGCACCTGCCAAAGATCTGAGCAAAAGGGGGCTTTGCATGGAAACTAGAAGTCAGAGGACTAGAAATTATGTCAGTCTGCAAGCTACCCCAGCAGTAATATTTTAGATATTTAAACAATTCACCATTCCAGGAGGCCAGTTCATTAGAGCTTCAAGAATTACCACTAATGATTTAACTTTTGATAAAGAGGTCAAATTGATTACTACTATGTTCTTAAAGAGAGGTTACAAGAAGGAATTATTGTTTAGGCAGCTAAAGAAATTACTATAAGAAGGTTAAGTGATTTTAGACCTATGTTAGTGGCAGGATTAAATACGGATAGTAACAATAAGAGTTCTCTTTTAGCAGACCACAGTCTGACATGTGCTTTAGACATCACTATAAACAGTGCCAATATAATTACTATTATTAGAAAAAATGGACTAAATTGCAGGGTAATTTAGATTTACTTCGTGTTAGTGGTTCATCCCCACATTTTGTGTATAAAACAGCTTTAATTAAAAGAATCTTTTACTGAAAGATAATTTCAAGAAACTTCCTTCTATTTTGAGTTCTAACAAGAACAAAGGGGTGTACAAATGTGGATTGTGTTCCACCTGCAGTTATATTTTAGATGGGCCTTTCATTGAGTTAAAACATCTTGATAAAACTGTAATTGTACCAGGGTTTTTACTTGCAAAACTGTTGGAGTAGTTTATATTTGTGTTTGTTCAGGGTGCCAAAGTTTTTATGTTGGCATGACTACTAGAAGTCTTGAAAAACATATTAAGGAACATGTCTATAGTATTAAATCTAAGGACAAAAATATTGCTTTATATAGGCAAAGTATAGTATGTCAGAATAGTAACAGATTTTTGTTTTCAGTTTTGGAACAGGTTCCCAAGGATATTAGAGGAGGGGATTTATAAAACTGCTGTAGGAAAAAGAGAGACACTTTGGCAATTTGAATTAGGGGCAGACAACATACCTTGAATTAATGATTCAATCAATATTAACCGTTTTTAATCAAGAAGGTTAAAAGTGAATAAATAGTTATTTTATATTATTATTTTTTTGTTTGTCTACCTAATAGTTATTCTAATATGTATGTGGATTAGCTATGTTAGACTAATTGATTATGCCATTTGTATAAGTGTTTTCATTGGGTCATTGTGTATTTAAAAGAAGGTGAGTGTCAGTTTTATAACTGTTCTGAAGAAGTCATTTCGATTAAGATGAAAGTATGGATTAAATGGTTTTTAATGCTAATTTTGATTGTCTTTTCCTAGATGTTGCAAGCCTTTGTGGACTGTTTATATATTTTTGGTGTTATTTCTGCCTATTCATATCAGAAGTGTTGTGGTAATATTTTAGATATTATTCTGAAAAATCTATTAGTGGGACAGAGCATTCCTTATTCTGTCTTGGACCTGACAACAGGAAGAGCCATTCACCACATTATCTGCCTTGCTGTAATTAAGTAAATTATTAGGTAATAGTAACTCTCTTAGATAGACTCAGGAATATAGTGAAGCTTAGTTTAGATATTGTTTTTCTTTATTTGTTTGGGACTGCCCTTCAATGCTGTTTTAAATATTACCTGTGATTTTGAACTCTGATGTCACTGTGACTATATACTTAGTATTTTCTTGTTTGCTTATTATTTTTTATTAAATATATTTAAACCTTTCATTTTGGCTGATCTTTGTAGAAATATTTAAGTTTTGACAGTACTTGCATATTTATTTGGTGACACTGTGTGGACCACTCCTAATAGCCTTGCTCTTGATCAAGCTACCATTTGTATTAGTATTAATATTATATGATAAAATTGGACACCCTTTGTTAAGGGCCTTAAAGTAGCTGGCAAACGGTTCTGGTGGCACAGGTAACTACCTTATAGTCAGGGAAGAAGGGGACATAGCTAGTAAACCTGTGCCAGCATTTCCCAGGTGTGTGTGTGTGTGTGTGCGTGTGTGTGTGTGTGTGTGTGTGTGTGTGTGTGTGTGTGTGTGTGTGTGTGTGTGTGTGTGTGTGTGTGTGCGTGTGTGCGTGTGTGTGTGTGTGTGTGTGTGTGTGTGTGTGTGTGTGTGTGTGTATATGTGTGTGTGTGTATATCTCCAAGATTGTGTGTGTCAATTACTTGGGCAGGGACACAAAGCACTGGTTGGAAAGAGAGAGTGTTGGAAGACTTAGCTTGGAACCCTGGCTAAAGACTTGACTCTATAGCTGTATCAGTGAGAAGTCTTATTGGGGATCTGGAGAAAGAAGGAGAAACCAGCCCCAGGCTGACTGTGGGCTCTGTGTACTCTTAAGGGAAATTCAACTTGACACAGAGAATTTCATCTGGAAATATTGTGTGTGCACCTGTTATCCTCCCAGTGAACATCCCCCACAGGTGCCAGTGGAGAGGATTGAGGCTCCTTAATTACTGGTCCAGTGGCAGGTCATCACAACATAAACAAAGTATAATTTCATATGTAGTTGCAGGTTATATTGCCTACACTATTGAAGTTAGATAAATTCAGTTGTCATTATAAAATGTGTAATAAATTTTATTTTACTCAACTGCTAGCGTAGTGTTTGACTAATACAATAAAGACCTAAAATACAGCAGCATATAGTGTACCCATTTGACCAGTAATTACTCAGACATATATGCATTTAGTATGAACAGAAAAAGGAGGAAATGAGAACAACAACAGAGCTGCTAACTGCAGATGGCTTTGATTCCACAGAGATTCCTTATCCAGCAACAAAGGGAGCAGTACAGCCTGGTTGGGTTCACAGGAATTGTGGGAATTATAAGCTGAGTAAACCATCATACCATTTGCACCTTGTCAATACCAGCCATCATGATGTAGATCCCACTTCTAGAAGGGCAAAGCAAGTCAGGCCAGGGATGAATTTGAAGATGCCCATCCAGTCATTAAGGTTACATAGGAATATAGAATGAATACTAAGCAAGCAATCACAAGGATGATAAGATATATATCCATAAACACCTTTAAGCAGGCACAATTAAAAGTTTCCATCACTCTCTTCAAGCATGTAGTAGTAATCACCTCCTAAACTTAGCAAGGTTGCACATCATAACCCTGGTGTGAATTTTGTAGTCTACCTCTTCTAGTAGTACTTTGTTTAACTTGTAATGATAACTTATTCCATAAGGTTTTGAATATGTTGAATTCAGGACCTATTTCTCCAGCAGGTCTTATTTGGTGTTGTAGAGGTAGGTACCCAGTGCAGATGTTTGTAGGGTCATTGGTTTTGCAAAAAAAAAAAAAAAAAAAAAAAAAAGCAGGAGGTTAAATATGATTGGGTCTTTCATGACTTGAAATGTGGCACACAGGTAACATCAGAACAGTTAATAGGTTACTGAATATATGGAGAATCATACTATTCTATCAAGATAGTTGAAGGATTTTAGTTTTCTTTGATATCTTTCGGGCCTTTCCTGTTGAGAGATATGCTTGGATTTATAAACACAAAAAGGGGCATTATATTCAATGATGGGTCTGATAAGGGGAGACTGCAGTTGCAGTAATAAGATGACTTCTTTGAAACCTGAAGATATGTCTTTGGAAATTAACTGGACCAGATAGAAGGACTGTCTAACAATATTGGAAAAATCATAATAGAATTGAGAGTTGTCCATGTAAGTATCCATGTTTCTTACATCAGTAACTGTCTGAAGAGTATCGTTTATAATCTATGAGGTGGGAACAGCCTTTTTTTCCAAATGCTACTATGCTGCACTTTTTTCATTTAGTCTGAGACTATTTCAGTACTCCAGGTACGTGGATATTCCAGCCCTTGAAAGAGCTGTTTACTACCAGTGAATAAGCGGATAACAGTGACCAGCTTCCAGTGATCAAAAATGTAAGCAACAACACTTGTGGATGTCTGCAAAATAAATGCCAAACAAGGAAAGACCTATCACTAATCCACTGGTACCTGACTATTACCAATTTTACATTCGGGGGGGTGCAGCAACTTTCACAACCTGGGATCTGTTGGATAGAAAATTTGTAATCATGTGGATACCATGGGGGTTTACATTACGTTTGTCTAATTTTTTTATATTACCACCATGGTTAATACCATCAGATTTAGAAGAAAAAAAACTACCCTTGACTTGTTGGGGTCTAAATCAATTAGCAATAGGCTAAGCTTGATATAGCATTAATTAGCACAATCATAGCTGTACAAATGGATATGGACACCTCTTCCCAGAGTTTGTCTTGAAGGATGTAAAGGTGTCACTCTGTTTAACACATAAGAGCAATTTATTCCAGAGATGAGGTAAATGTTGGCTAGTAAGTTTGCCCCTCCAACATGTTTTATTTATATGTTGGTGGAAAATCAAATCCTTAGTTTTAGTGTTTGTGGAGCTGTTTATCTATAAATACATAGAGCTCCATATAACAGTCTATAAGAGACTGAGTATATTGATAAGGCTTCAGGCCTGTCTTGGTAGTCAAGGATATTTTCAGAAGTAATCTTTTTGCATAGGACCCACTGGGGCCATTTCTAGCTGTACAATGTGACTGCACAGGTGTATACAAAGTGGGTATTGTACTTTATAATTGGTCTAATCAGAGCAGAGTACAGAGGGATGATAACTTCTTTCAACCTTTATGAGAAACCTGCAGATATCAGTTGCACTGAATAAATAGAAAGATTTTCTGACTACTGATGCTACATGGCAGTCAGAGGACAGGGAGTTGAAAAGCAAGGTGCCATGATCCCTGACAGCCACATAAGCAGCATGTTGTTCAACCAAGGATAAGCTATTGCCTTTGTCCCTGACGAGTGACACACAGCAGTGATGATGCCCCTCTATAAGGGCGCTCTTACAACTGATCCAACTAATTACAGACCAGGCTACCATACACACACCTCACCTGGAATGTATTATAACTGACCGCAGCATATACTGTGACATTAACAATCTTCTTAGACATCACCTCTAATAGTTTGGTGTTCTGAAGAGTTGACCATGCCTATTTAATGTGGCAAACATCTTTGAAAGTTTTAGGGAGGTTGTAAATGGTGACCATGCAGTGCATGCAATATATCTTGCCCTGGCTAAGGTCTTTCACACCCTTTCCCATGCTGGCATTATACAGATTTATTCCAAGAATGACCAGTATGACCCTCCTGGAAAAAAGGAGGTGCTGCCTAAAGGAGGGTACTGCAAAGTGAGAATGGTCATGTGACTCAGTGACCTTAGAATATCAATGAATCCGTGAAAAGTATGAATCAGTTTGGAGTAGGGTACTGGCTATATTTTAAGTTGAAGATAACATTTATTTTTAAAAATTGGATAATCCTGTTCTTTTTTGCATTGAATTTTAGTCTGTTCCTACTACAGCCATTCAAGCTTTCATTTAATTTCCTAGTCTTAAATATTCAACTGCAGTTATCTTGCTAGTCTCTCCTTCAAAAAGTAACCCAGTGATATCCTTGACAAGAAGTGAATATACCTTAGTAAGACCTTACCTCATTGATAGAACAGAAAAGCTTATGTCACAGAGGAAATATAACATAATCATTTATTTTCACTACCAGGTTTATTGAATTCAGGTTCATGAACTGCTCAAAGCCTGTTACTGCCTGCAATGGGTGTAAAGCATAGAAATAGCCCTGGATAGAATACCAATCCATCACAGAATGTACATATGCACCCACCCACCCACTCTCCTCCAGCACACACACACTCACACACACACACACACACACACACACACACACACACACACACACACACACACACACACAAACACCAATGATCACCATGTTTTTGGTATATGATTAAAAATAGGAGCACTCATTGAAAATCACAGGGACGACATGCAAATTCTGCATAGATGACAACCCAGCTGGAAACTGAGTCAGGGCATTGAGCACTCTGGATCAAGAATGCTAGCCACTGTACAGCTGTGCTTCCTATTTAATGTGTTTGTGAGCATATAAACATACACAAGTATATGATGATGTTAATGATGAACACCTGCAGCATACCATCCTACATCAATCCTTGGCATCACTAAATCCTCTTGTGCAGTTAGACCTAACCCAGTCTGGCTTTGTTAAGGGTAGCTCATGCTTACTGAACCTGGTAGACTTCTTCAAGAAAGTCACCAAAGCCTTGGATGAAGGTAAGGCAGTGCATCGGCCTATCTGGACCTAGCCAAAGCCTTTGACACAGCCCCCACTCAGGTATCATTGAAAAACTCTCCCATCTAGGTGTTAACCCTTACAACACTAGATGTGTAGCTGTTTGCCTCACTAACAGAACAAGTACTGTCAAAGTCAGTGACTTTACCTCTATCAGTAGATGCGTCACCAGTGGCGTACCAGAAGGATTTGTACTGTGCCCTTTACTAATTGGAATCTATTTCTCGGACGTCCAGGCTAAAGCCGAAGATTGTAAACTAGGTGCAATCATTGAGTCCCCCAATGATGTTAACATATTACAGGAGGGGCTAACACAAACAAATGACTGGTGTCAAAGTCATGGTCTAAAACTAAACACAAAAAAGTGCACTATTATCCAGTTTGGCAAAGCAAAATTCCTCAATAATTACAATATTGACAGCACCTTTCTATGTTCAAGCCCAGTGATGTGAGATCTGGGAACACACAGCAATCTGAACTTTGACCACCAGGTTTCCACTGTGGTAAGGAAAGCCCTCTACATTGTGCATCTCATATGTAAAGGCATTGCATTCAGGCCTAAGAATGTTATAACCCCACTTTACTTGACTCTAATCAGACCATTAATAGAGTACAATGCATGTATCTCACCATATACCTGCAACACCTGGAGAGACCATAGAGGTTTCTCACTAAGAAGATACAGGGCCTCTAAGCCATGACCTATGTGGATAGACCGAAAGCCCTGTCAATCTACTCTGTATCATATAGGCTACTGAGAGGTGACTTGTGCCTGGCCTACAGGACAGTCTCTGACCCCAACCTGATGGAAATGCTGCACATCTGCAAATCTAATGGCACTAGAGTCACTCGCTCTAGGGATCTCAGCCTTGCTAGTGACATTAATAGAACATGTTAGAGCCGCATGTATGTCTCCCAGAGATTGCTGCTGCTCTTCCAATTTATGTGAAGCAGAGTTTCTCAATGACCTTATTCAAGCACAACCTAAACAAATAGATGGGTGAATGCAGATTCACTCTGGGTGTGGCACCCATGTCCCTCATGGAGTGGGGTAGTTGGTTCTGATCTGTAAAGTACATCCAACTAACCAAGGACAATTGGGACACCCGGAATTAACATGGTTAGGCTTATAAAGGCTGTAGGGCCTCCAGTCTAGTAACCTCTTATGAACCTATGAATCTATGATTAAAGCTAAGAGCCATTAACAAGTGTTCTAGAGTCTGGAAGTTAGCTCAGATGATTGCAATTACAAGCTGCTAAAAAGCTGCTTCCTCAGGCTCAGGATTTCATTCCATCATTCACCATTTGTCTGCTTGCATGATTGCATGAGTCAGTTAAGCAGGCAGTGCTTCTGTGCTCACTCTGAAATCATTCCAGGTGGATCAATGCTCTACCCTAGTTAATGAATAAAATTCATGTGACCATTCCCTGTGGGGCTGTATTCCATGACCACACCACACAATTATATCCGTGAAACAATATTTCAAAGTCTTGAATTATCCCTCTTCCAACTGCTGCTTCAGATCTTATCTCCTTCATTGTCTTTCTTCTTGTCACCCCCATTCACTTTACCCCTCGCTATGGCCTTCTCACATTATATCCCCATTTCCTTCATCTCATGCAATGTGCACATCAAGCATTCTGTTTCCTTATACTCCATCCTTCCATTCTCTTCATCATTTTGGTATCCTTCCTCTGCACAGTCCCTGTCATTCTCAATTAATTTTCTCAGTGTGGTCATCAGGACCAGATAGAATATTTAAAACATGTCCCTTATTTAGTAACAACAGCTTTTAGCCATAGATTAAACCTAATTATCAGCTACTGTGTTTTCTTTTTTCTTGATATTGATTGCTGGTATCTAAGCATCCATTTTGGATCATTGTTTGGAAGCATCAAATCCAGTGTTCCCCTTAGTTTAAAAAGAGATGAAAAGACAAGCATAAATTCAAGAAATGGTAAACAAACAGAAAATGACTATGAACCAAGGCATCAGTGCACAAAATCGCTGCTTTATATACATTTTTAATTAAGGTTTTTGGGTTGGCATGCTTCTCTCTAGTGCACCCTTTTAAAAATAATGTGAAGCATTAGTGGTTGCCACCCCAAAACCAATACGGTAATAAACTACAGCCAAGACAGCACAGTACCTGTAGACTGCTGCCACATAAGATGCATTACTGATCTCTGTCTCAGTCATGTACATGATCACTGCACCTATGTCCATAGTCAGCATCCGAAAGAACCAAGCACTTGGTATGTAACATAGAGGATGACTGGAATGTGTCATGCTATTCTTCCACCATATGTCATACTACCTGCTAATTTTCAACCCATATGTTTTCTATGGTGAAGCAAACTACAGCTTTTTCTCACTTTAGTGTCCATTAATTTCATTTCCATAATTTCTGCAGTGTCTCCTCATTTCTAAGCATCTGGCTACTTTCCTTCTGTGTTGTAAGGAAATGTCTTTCTAACTCATTCTAATGTTAGTTCTGCTTTAGCTATAGACACTGATTCTCCTTTCTTCTCTTAAATGAATATTAACTATCTTCACTGTTACTTGAGTTTGTCATTTTGTTATATATGTAAGTGCTTGTAATTTTATGTTGAGCTTTTCACCCATGGCTTCCAGTGAAATGGGGCATCTTAACCAACTGGACTATCCAGTAAAATGGTTTCATTGGGGGTTATTGTTGTTTTCACTTCTTTGCTATTCAGTGTTTAACTCTTACCCTAGAGCATTTCTCTGTGCTTATAAGTGTTAGTCACATATCTGTGAATTTATTTCTGCTCAATATCTGAGCTGTTTGGCTGGCTGCTATCTACCTGCAATCGACTGTTTTACAAGCAGAGTTAAGTATACTCTTGCAGTGTTACAGATAGCACTGCATTTTATTTTTCTGTTTATTTATTTGTTTCATTGAATATTGTTATCTCTCTGTCTCTCTGCAGTTAGTTTCCCACCCTCCATGTTCTTGTTGTGGTATTAATCTTGGTGGCTTTGGAATTGTCCGCCTGTCCTGTAAATTTGGGTTTGAACACTCCTCCTGGGTCCATCTCATTTGCTCACTCGACCGAGTACAGTGAGATCATATTTTGATTTCAGACACTCCTACCAGTCCCATCTCTTCAGCTCTATCCATTGTATACAGATAGAGCATTTGGGAAGGACGACCCCTGTAGTCTCTTAACTGTGCTGTATTCCATCCCTTTCCACTAGCAAAAAAAAAAAAATTACTTTACTTTATTCAGCTGCTCTTACTGTAACTGTATTTTACCTTCTTTATTACCTTAGTTTGCTGTTCTGTGTGCTCTTAAGTGTTTAAGTGCTCTTATTCTGCACTTATTACTGCTTGTTAGTAGCCTGATTAAATTTGTCTGTTATTCTATGCATCTTAGTTTTGGTTTTAGCACTTCTGCTTCAAGCCGGTTATTTCACATTTAGGGATTTTTGTGGAAAAACCCTCATCAAACCCTGCTACCCCTAAGTCCTCCAAGTATCCAGATCCCTGCATTTCTGTGAATTTGTACAGAGTTGATATAGCAGAGAGCTAAATTCCCCTGTCTGTGAGCAGAGTTGGAACTTTTTCCCATCTTATATTCCAAACTGATAAGTACACTTTTTGCAACTCAGTTTGCACTGTGCTGTATTTATATATTTGCTTTATTATTTATATATTTGCTGTATTGTTTCTGTCCTTTGTTATTTTCTGCACTTTGTTTCTCAGGGTAGCTCAGAAGCTAGTTTCAGGTGGAGGTTGTTGAGCCAGCCCATCTTAACCATTTCTCATTCCCTGAGGTGTATTTTCTGTGTTGTACTTCCATTGCTAGAATCTCCTTGTGTTCTGACTGAGTGTGCTTCTCAAACAATCTGGAAATATAGAGTTGATAAGTATATTTTTTGCCACTTTTTAACTGTTCAGAGATCTGCACTGTCTTAATTTTTACTTGACTGAATTATTTATATATTTTCTGGCATTGTGTTCCAATACTCTAAGTGTCTCCATTTTGATTTTCTCCTAATTTACTGCTTTCTGCACTTGTTTTTAGTCGTTTTTTAATTGCATTTATTTAAACTGTATTTGCCTTAATACTGCTACACACTCAAGTGTGTTAGCTTGCACTGCACTTGAATTGTTTTTCCTGCTGTTTTAGCTGTTTTTCTGTAAAAAAAAAAACAAGCAAACAAACAAAACAAAAAGTTCTAAGCTTGCTTCCCGCCTTTCCTGTAACTAGTCTAGTCCAGATTCAGATTTGCTGTATCCAGGACTGTTTGTAAGCTTCTGAGCCCCCCAAGCATTTCTGTGTAGGAGGGAAGCCTTCTAGCTTATCAGTGGGAGTGGTAAGCACTAGGTAGTCTATCTACAACAAGAGGAGTGGTTTCTGGCCCAGGAATTGTAGTTTATTGGTCGTTTGGGCAGTTTTTTCATCCCTTTCAACTTTCTGGTTTCAAAGCCCATGATTGCTTTTGTTTCCCGCCTTTCCTGTAACTAGTCTAGTCCAGAAACAGATTTGCTGTATCCAGGACTGTATGTAAGCTTCTGAGCCCCCCCAAGCCTTTCTGTGTTGGAGGGAAGCCTTCTAGCTTATCAGGAGGAGTGGTAAGCACTAAGTAGCCTATCTACCACAAGAGGAGTGGTTTCTGGCCCAGAAATTATAGTTTATTGGCTGTTTGGGCAGTTTTTCCATCCCTTTCAACATTCTGGTTTAAAAGCCCACGTTTGCATGGGTTTGCACTTGTTTAAGCTCCGTGGATCCAGTTTTGGTGTGCTGCAGACTGCAAGAGCATTAGGAAGGGTAAAGAGATACTCTACATGCCTCCATGCTGGCTTTTTCCTAACTGACTGCTTTCTGTACTTGTTTTAGCCATTTTTTAATTTAATTGCATTTATTTAAACTGTATTTGCTTTAATATTGCTACACACTCAAGTGTGCTAGCTTGAACTACATTTGAATTGTTTTACTGCTGTTTTAGCTGCTTTTCTGTAAAAAAAAAAAGAAAGAAAGAAAAAAAACTTCTAAGCTTGTTTCCCACCTTTCCTGTAACTAGTGTGGTCTAGACACAGATTTGCTGTATCCAGGACTGTTTGCAAGCTTCTGAGCCCCCCAAGCCTTTCTGTGTTGGAGGGAAGCCTTCTACCTTATCAGTGGGAGTGGTAAGCACTAGGTAGCCTATCTTCCACAAGAGGAGTGGTTTCTGGCCCAAAAATTGTAGTTTATTGGCCATTTGGGCAGTTTTTCCATCCTTTTTCCTAAAACAATTCAAGCAAAACAAAGACTCTTTGTACCAAAGGCAAGCGTCCGGTCTGGTGGACCCCAGCCATAAACAAACTCTACAATAAAAGGAGAAAGCTACTACAAGATAGAGCAAAATCCTTAAAAGGTAAGACATCGCTGATCGCTATAAGTAAAAAGCTAAGAGCTCTCATAAAATCATCCAAAGCTAATTTTGAGAAAAAAATAGCTAAGGACTCTAAAGACAACCATAAAGCATTCTTTAGCTATGTCAGAAACCTAGGAGGAAACTCCCAGATATGCTCAGAATTAGTTCAAAATGATGTGAAGATTACTGATCCTACAGACATTGCCAACATACTGGCTGACAGGTTCAGTGCAAACTTCTCCCCACCCTCCCCGCCTAAAGAAGAGATATCTATACCAAATGATTGTAGCCCCCCAAACATCTCCAACGCTCAGGTGAGAACTGCTCTCTCCAAGGCAAAGAACACAGCATCCATGGGACCTGATGGTGTCCCCGGCTGTGTGCTCCATGAACTCAATGAGGAATTAAACCCACAGTTAGGACAGCTGTTTAATCTTAGTCTCACCTCCGGATACGTACCCAGGGAGTGGTGCACAGCGACTGTGGTCCCACTCCACAAAGGAGGTGCCTCCACCGACCCTGGAAATTACCGCCCCATTAGCTTGACAAGCCTGATCTGCAAAGCCATGGAAAGGATCATAATGGATCTCATAAATAAAGACATAGGGAATTTGCAGACTTTGGATCCAACCCAGTTTGGTTTTGTCAAAGGCAGATCATGCCTTTTAAACTTGGTTGACTTTTTTGAAACAGTCACCAAGGCCATTGACGAGGGAAAGGCAGTCCATACAGCCTACCTAGACTTGGCGAAGGCTTTCGATACAATACCCCACTCGGGTATCATTGAAAAACTCATCAACTTAAATGTAAACCCATACATTACAAGATGGGTTGCAAACTGGCTGAGTGACAGAACCCACAGGGTCAGAGTTGCTGGCGCCATGTCAGACTCTAAGCCTGTCACAAGTGGTGTCCCACAGGACTCAGTCCTGGGCCCACTCTTGTTTGGCATCTACTTTTCTGAAGTACAAGCAAACACAGGAGGGTTATGGCTGACAAAGTTCGCAGATGACTGAAAACTGGGCGCCGTAGTTGAGAACACATCCGACACAGATATCCTTCAGAAGGGTCTCACAGAAACGGATAACTGGTGCCAGAGACATGGACTCAAGTTAAATGCCAAGAAATGCATAGTCATACCCTTCGGGAAAAATAAGGTTACCCCTAGCTACCATATAGGTGGCAATCCCCTGAACACAGAAGAAGTTATTAGGGACCTGGGAACCCAGGTCGACAGTAGCCTTTCATTCGGCACTCATATTGCTAAAGTAGTTAGGAAGACCTTCTACATTGCCCACCTTATCATGAAGGGATTCACATCTAGATCAAGGGAAGTCATAGTCTCCCTATACTCATCACTCATCAGACCAATGATCGAGTACAATGCCCCATTCGGAATGTATCTGACCCAACACTTGCAGCAGCTGGAGAGGCCACAAAAGTTCCTCACCAAAAGGATAAAGGGTCTCAAAAATCTGTCTTATGCTGCACGACTGAAAGAACTCCAGTTATATTCAGTTGCGTGCCGCTTACTCAGAGGTGACCTATGCCTGACATACAAGGCCATGTCAAACCCAGGTTTGATGAATATGCTTCATCTCAAAAATCTAGATCCCTCAGAGCCACAAGGGCGGGTGACTTAAACCTCGACACGGTTATTAATAGGACATGCTGGAGGGATAGATTCATCACCCAAAGACTCCCTATGCTGTGGAACAAAATCCCGGTTTATGTGAGGCAGAGCACCTCGCTGGCCTTGTTCAAGAGGAATCTTGACCAATGGATGGGAGATCACAGATACACCCCAGGGGTTACCTCAGTGTCACTGCTCGACAGAGGCACAGCTAAATAATGGGCATAGTTTCTCCAAACTAAGGGGTGGTGTAAGCCGCAAAACTATGGCTAGGCTTATAAATGCCCTCGGGCAGATAGCCTAGTATGAACCTATGAACCTATGAACCTATGAACCTATGAACCTTTTCAATTTTCTGTTTAAAAGCTTCTAGTTCAGATAGAGATTTGCTGTATCCAGGACTGTTTGTAAGCTTCTGAGCACCCCAAGCCTTTCTGTGTTGGAGGGAAGCCTTCTAGCTTATTAGTGGGAGTGGTAAGCAACTAGTTTATTGGCCGTTTGGGCAGTTTTTCCATATCTTTCAACTTTCTGGTTTAAAAGCCCATGTTTGCACGGGTGTATGCTTGTTTGAGCTCTGCCTAGTGGTGCCGAGCTGAGGTAGACTATTACTGGTGCCAGAAAGTCTGCTCTTCAGTTCTTCCCTTGAATCTTGCTAGCTCTTTCTCTCTTGCACTTCAAATAGCTTAATTGCTTTGCACTTCAACAGGTTTTTGTAGCAATTATTGTAACACACCTAAGTGCCATCAGCACTAGTTGTTCTTCACGGAAATAGCTCCAGTACTTAGTAGTTATGGCCACACCTCCTGGCATGACTAAGTACCAGTTCCCTGTGCTTTCTCCTATTAACCTGGTGCACTTGGGCATTCTGAGGCAGTGTAGCAACTGCCTCATGTACACAGACAACCCTCTCCTTTTACCTCCCAGCATTCAGACTTGTGAGAGATGCACTAATATCACCAAATTGGAAGCTACACACTCTCCAGCCAAGACCGGACTAGTTGGTCAAGAGGAGAAGGTGAACACCTGCACCACACTACATGGAACGCATAGCCCTCCAGAACACCCACCACCATATTTCTCACATAAAACCACAAACCACGCACCTATCTTTGTGGAGGCTGTCAACAGAAATTTACCCAAACAGCAGAGACCTCCAAGACAGAAACACACTCAACCACCGCAACACAGCACAAACCACAGGACACATAACTCACCTCCACAGTTTGCCCAGCAACCTAAGTTCCTAAGGCTAAACACCTTGCCCAATACACTAATCATAGGTGACTCAATAGTGAGGCACATAGATGTCCCACTCACTAGGTTGAATAAGGAGAAGGCAACAGTCAACTGTCTATCAGGTGCCAGAATCCGACACATAACACACGTAACCAGGTCACTCCTCAACAATTACAAGTATGACTCTGTCATTGTCCATGTGGGTTTGAATGATCTGAGATGCATCTCCCTAGACTACATGGAAAGAGACATGGTGGAGCTCTCGGAATATGTGGCCCAAGCAGGTATGACCCTAGTTCTGAGCAGTATCCTACTCTCACCCAGAATGATACCGCAATACATACAAAAAATGATTGACTTCAACAATTGGCTAAGTTTCTGGTGTTATTCTAAGGGGATCCAGTATCTGTCTGCTTGGAACGATATGACTGGCAAAACTCGATGTTTTGCCAAAGCTGGCCTGCATCTGTCACCCATGGGTTTCTGGGTACTGGCTAATGCTCTTGCCACTCCTATAGCGGTGTTCCAAAGACCAAATTACCACCATAACAGCTATAAATAAATGCAATCTGAGGGTCATGCTGTTCTATGCTAGAAGTCTAAATCTCAAGATGCAGTCACTCAAAGCACTCCTGAAAAT
This sequence comes from Protopterus annectens, assembly GCF_019279795.1. Lineage (NCBI taxonomy): Eukaryota > Metazoa > Chordata > Ceratodontiformes > Protopteridae > Protopterus > Protopterus annectens. Next base: position 532,078,759 of record NC_056748.1, read on the forward strand.
GGAGAACATTGATATTTGTGCTGTAACGGAGACCTGAATTAAAGTGGCAGAATGCACCCCTGTGCTACCAGGCTATAACTCATTCCACACCTTTCAGCCCCAAAACATGGACCGTAGCTCCAAAGGTGGCAGTGTCTCCATATTCATAAAGGATATGCACACCTCCAGACTAGTAGCCCAGCATAAAGCATCTGAGATATTTCAGGTACAAATAACATTGGGTAAGATGGTGATCCAGGTCATAGCCAACTATAGGTCCCCAATCATAGCCCTAGACTCTCACTCCATGTCCTTAAGCAACCTAGAATCAATCAAGGTCCCACTCAACACTCTCATACTAGGAGACTTCAGCTACCCCTCTATCAACTGGGAGAACTACTCAAGCACCAATATACTGGCCCAATGTTTCCTGGAATTCAGCAGTTCCAATGCCGTGGAAAAGTTCATTCTGACCCACACTAGAGGAAGCAACATCCTTGACCTGGTTATTACTACCATGAGCGACCATTGCTCTACACCAATAGTCAATCCCTCCGTGGTCAGATCTGACCATAAACTAATCCCCATGGAAATCCACATCTCACCCACACCCACTGCAAAGGTAACCACCTTGAAAAATGTCTCCAATGCTGACTTTGGGCTCCTAAAACAGAGGTGGCTAACTTCACAGCACCCATGCCAATGGAAAATAGCTGCATGACTGCCGACTCATACACCAGTGCACTGTACGAACATGTACATAAATGCATGGAACTAACCATACCCAACAGAAAAGAGATGCTCTCCAAAAAAAGGAAGCCAATCTGGTGTTCCCCTGCCATTAATAAATTCTACAACAGAAGGAAGAAACTGTTGCAGAAAAAGGTGAAGTCCCAAGACTGGAAAAACTCCCTTATTAACCTCAACAAAAAGTTGAGATCCCTCATCAAATCTTCTAAAGCCAGCTATGAAGGCAGAATTGCAGCAGACACTAAAACCAATCACAAAGCCTTCTATAGTTATATCAAGAACCTCCATGGCAATACCCAGATATTCTCTGAGTTACTGCACAATGGTGCCTCCTATACTGAGCCAACAGATATTGCCAACATACTGGCCAACAGATTCAGTGCCAATTTTACCCCCCCCCCAAAGGACAAATCACAGTACCGGAAGAATGCCCAGCATTACTGCAGCACAGGTTAAAACTGCATTGTCCAAGGCCAAGAATACAGCTTCCATGGGACCCGATAATATCCCTGGCTGTGTTCTACATGAACAACAAAGTGAACTAGCACCACATCTGTGTGCCCTGTTCAGTCACACCCTCACCTCAGGCTTTGTCCCTACTGAATAGCTCATTGCTACAGTCATCCCTCTCCATATAGGGGGAGCAACTACAGACCCTGGGAACTATCATCCCATTAGCCTGATGAGTCTGATATGTAAAGCTATGGAGGGCATCATCATGGACCTGATTAACAAAGATATAGGAAATCTCCAAACTCTAAACCCCTACACAATTTGGCTTTGTGAAAGGAGATCATGCCTGCTCAACCTGGTTGACTTTTTTGAGTCAGTCATCAGGGCTGTGGATGAAGGTAAGGCAGTGCATACAGCCTGACTCGATCTGGCCAAAGCCTTTGATACCATTCTTCACTCAGGAATTATTGATAAACTCACCAAACTAGGCATCAACCCCTCTATCACTAGGTGGATTGTAAGTTAGCTCACAGATAGAACACACAGTGTGAAAGTAGTAGACTCCAAGTCAGACTGCTGAGCATTCGAGAGTATAGTCCCACAGGGATCATTCCTGGGTCCTCTCCTGTTCGGCATCTATTTATCAGAACTCCAGGCCAACACAAAAGGACTCTGGCTGACCAAGTTTGCAGATGACTGCAAGCTGCGAGCCATTATTAATTCCCCAAGTGATGGAGACATCCTACAGAAAGGCCTCACTGAGACCAATGACTGGTGTCGAAACCATGGCCTTACGCTTAATGCCGAAAAATGTGTCATCACTCCTTTGGTAAAAATAAATTTCCCACTAATTACCACATTGATGGGAGCCCACTGAACACTGAAGGTGTTATAAGAGACCTGGGGACGTAGGTTGACAGCAACCTCTCCTTTGGCCACCACATTGCCACTGTGGTCAGAAAGCCCTTCTATGCGGCACGTCTCATTACCAAGGGTTTTGCATCCAGGAGGAAAGAGGGCTTTATCTCTCCCTACTCTTTCCTCATTAGACCAATCATTGAGTATAATGCCCCATTTAGCAAGTACCTCACTAAACACATGTAACAGCTGGAGAAGCCACAAAAGTTCCTCACAAAGAGGATCCTAGGCATGAAACACATGTCCTACATGGACAGACTCAAAAGACTCCAGCTATTCTGTCTCATATTGCTTACTTAGAGGCGATCTTTGCTTGATTTAGAAAGCCATGTCTGACCCAGCTCTGTTAGAAATGCTACATCTAAAGAAATCTCAATCCCTCCACACCACATGCTCCAGAGACTTCAACCTCATTACCACAATCAACAGAACATGCTGGAGGGAGAGGTTCCTCATCCAGAAACAGCCCATGCTCTGGAATAGACTTCCCATACATGTCAAGCAAAGCACCTCACTGGCCCTCTTCAAGAGAAACCTTGATGAGTGGATGGGTAATAGAAGGTTCACCCCGGGGATCACTCCAGTGGGTCTACTTGATAGAGGCACTGGGAACTAATGTCGGGTGGCATGATGACAGGGCACTTCTATGGGCTAGGCTTGTAAAGGCTCCAGGGTAATTAGCCTAGTACACACCTATGAACAAATGCAAAAAAAAAAAAAAAAAACATAAGTAAGACAGCACCTAGTTGCTCATTTATCTTCAGGCCGAATCATCTGTTAACAACGTGCACTTTCTAAAAAGCCACTCACTGCTATGGTAGCTGCGTTGGCTGTCACATTATTATTGGGCATAAATGATCATGTTTTCAATATTAGTTTGTAAAGTTATGATCAGCCAGACTACAAGGATTATTGTTATTATTAATCATTTTTAGTAACGTCTGTCTAAAATAATATCCTATAGATGACTTTCATTAATTTATTTTAATAATCTCTATTTGCTGATCTTGAATGGTCTAATAATGTCCAAAGGTTTTACACTTCATTACTGTACATTAGTTATTTTTAGAATTTTTTGATTTTTTCTTTCATTTAGTATTTACAAGCATGTCCATTATTTTTTAATATATTTAAATTTTTAACATATTTTATACTTCAGATATATGTATTATATGATTTTATTTACATTATATTTAATACATTTTATGTTTGTTATATATTTAATAGCATAAAAAAATCATATGGTTTTGGTAGTTGCTAACAGATTTTATAAATTTTATCCTGTATTTCAATTCATGTTCCTCATTTTTTCACGGCACTGCACATAAACAGCAACAGCAGAGTTTCAAAATATTCAATATATTTTTACTATAGTTAAATTTTTATCTTTTCTTAGTGTGTATGTGTGTGTGTGTGTGTGTGTGTGTGTGTGTGTGTGTGTGTGTGTGTGTGTGTGTGTGTACACTGGTTCAGTCAACATCTGTTTAATCAACCATATTTGGTTGACTATGCAGGTAGCTGTCAGGTGTGCAAGATCATCTATCCCATCTAACACAACAATACAAATAAATTAACCTACCCTACATATAAGCAGGGGGGCAAGCCCCCCTGCACCCCCCATGTGGGGGCCTGTGCCTCCCACACCCTGCAACTTATATATACTAACTCTGAAGTCGCACCAAACAGAAAAAGACAGGAAACTCACCACTACACACTCTACAGTCCCCTCGCACACACACATCAGGTAACATTTGCTTATATACTATACACAGGCAAGTGTCTGTACATTTTCTTGCATCTGTCTCTGAAGAAAAAAAGTGTTTGGCAACCTATTGACAAAATATGGTTTGATAGCTGTCTGCATGCATCTCTGTCTATCCAGTTATGTGTTTTGCTGACCAAGAATGTCATTTTTTAAATGATGGTGCTGGAAAAGAGTAACGAGTCATCGTTCTGTCAGTGAGAGGAGCACATTGTACACCTGAGTAACAGAAAGTAAAGTGGAAGTACAAATCGGATGCGGGAAAAAGAAACATCAGTCAACAAAAACTGAGCTTAGGGTCCGGAAGGATTACTGCCTCAAAGTCTGGGACCGATAATAGTAGTCACAAATCACATGTACATTACTTGCTGTAACAGTTTCTGCACAGCTAATCAATTGATTGATAAATGCAATGGATATCTTGCATTAGTGTGCTTTGTGTGGCTTTTTTAAAAAATAAATTAAAGATGAACTAGTTGCAGTCATTGTCAAGAAAACTGTAGTATATTCATGTTTAATCTTTGCACCTGTACTGCAGGTGGTGTTAACATCTTGCAACACCAATCACAAATTGTATTTGTGCATTCGAATGCATCACATCACAGTACTTAAGCAAACACGAGTATTCCTTCGCTACTGTCATCGCAATACATTACACTGGATATTCAAAAAAAAGCCTGCATTTGAGTACAGGAAAACTTCAACAAGTAAAGTAGTTGTTCTGGCTATTAAATGGTGTAGCTTGCTTAAATTATGCAAATTATCTTTCTCTATGAATTAAGGATTATGGTTAAATGTCTGGGAGCTCAAAAACTTTTGTAATGATACCCCCACACACACACACACACACACACACACACACACACACACACACACACATACACACACACACACACACACACACACACACACACACACACACACACACACACACACACACATTTGGTAATGCTGTTAATGTAAAAGAGTATAAATCTCATGTATCTCATTTGTGTATTCAGTCAGTCTCTGTCTTCCTATCTAATCTATTTAATTTGTTTATAACTAAGAAATAATAAGCCGTGGTATGTTTGCATGTATATCCTGTGAGTTATTATTACTGTTCTATACCTGCTGTGCATTAGCTAACAGCTAACCAGAAAACCTCAGCAGATTCCATAAAAGGAGAATCACAGCTGACTCTCCGTAAGCAGAAATCAAACATCGTCCGTACTTAACTTGTTAAAAAAGTAGAAAGGATATGAAGTTGCTGCACTCCTCTTAACATGACAATATTGATCTTGAAGAAATAAGAATTCTTATGGTGACTTCACTACAGCTCTGTTGTCTACCCTTTGCCGGCTTTCTCACATCTTAGATGTGACATGGTGTGGATTAATTTTACGCTAATGGACTGAAGGTCAGACATGGTATCGGGCAGTAATTAAAATATTGTGTTACAGTATCAGAAACAGCAATCTGTGTTACTGATCAATAAACAGTGTGAGAGAACTGAAGGGCTATGAGCTACAAGTCTCCAATCACATGTGCATTACTACTGTAACAGTTTCTGCACAGCTAATCAATTGGTTGACATCTGCAATGGATCTCTTGCCTTAGATAATGTCCAAGCTTCCTTGTCTTGTTAATCAAATAGAAACTTAAGTAGTACTAATCAGCCTAAGCTGAAAACCTCTGTGTAAAAGGCCACTGAGTGGTGGGTAAAGACCATTATATCACTACTGACAACTTTTTTTTTTATTTATTTATTTATTTATTTATGCATTGGTGTATGTATCTATGTATGTATTTTTTTTTATTTAACTCTTGAGGCCTACTAACATGGGTCCTTTTTTCTGTGAATGATCAGCTGCTCAGGAAAGTAAAATAACATTTTTTAAGGTCACTGTGTATCCAAGTAGACAACTCAGATTTCAAAGGCTGGTCTGTATGTTTGCAACCCCGTACATTTTGCAGTGCTGTAACACTTTCTGACATGACCAGCATTCTCACACACACACACACACACACACACACACACACACACACACATGAGCATGCGAGCCTAAGTGAACACAAACACACATGAGCACACAACTACACACATACACCCCCACTGCACACACATGGCATCATGGAATGTAGTAACTGATAAGAAATTATCGTTATTCTGATGGTGTCAGTTTTTCTTTGGCAGTAGTACTAAACAAAGCTTTATCTGCAGTATTTTCTTCCTGCACATTTCTGACTTCATTAAGGTGTTGCATGTATCTCTGTTGTTCTTATAGATTACCAATGGTATGGCCAATATCTTTTTTTGCTGAAAAGCTATTCCAGAAAGTTTCCAAGAACACAACTTTCTTACTTACCTCCCAAACTCTTTTGCATGCTCTGGCTTTTAGGGCTCCATTTGTTTGCACTGTATTTCCTCTCTGTTCTTAGTTTATGCAACTTTGTGAAGTATTTAAACAGTTGGCAGAAGTTCTGAAATCCTATTACATGAACTTTGTGCATGAAGCAGAAATGCTTAGCTTTGTTGCATTAGGTAGAGCCTAAAAAATGTAGTGTAATATCTGGATGGACTTAGATTTGAACCTTTTCTGACTCTCAAATATACAACCAGGCTCATGTAAGGATAATGAAATCTGCATAAGGGATGCAGGGGTGCATCCTAGGAGCCTTGCTGTTCTCCTGCTTTACTACCAACTTACATACTTCTACACTACATGCTTTTGCCATCCAATATGCAGATGACTCTACACTAATATGTGCTGCTTCATCTCTTAAAGAGCTCTATTCACTGACACAGTCTTCCTTTCTTTCTCTCCAAACATGGCTTACTAATTCCCAACTAATTCTAAACCCAAATAAAACTAAACTTCTGCTTTTTCTGCCTACAAGATATACACCACCCACTCTCCCTTTAAATATCACATCCAAGAATAACACAATCATCTCCCGTGTCACTCATACTAAACTACTAGGGGTAGAGAGTGACTGTAATATGAAATTTGACACCAACATTTCCAACACCATAAAGAAGGTTCACAAAAAAACTTGGCCTTCTATACAGAAATAAACAGTTTCTTACAAAAAACACTAAGGCCACGATTGCACGTACTCTCCTCATCTAAACACGTCTGCATGCATCGCCACTGCTTACTAAATCTGAGAAAAACAGATATAGCAAAACTTGAGTCCTGTTACAACAAAACTGCTAACTTTGCCACAGTCTCCACACAGGTTACATCACTGTCTAGCCCTAAAGCAACTTAACTGGCCAGAGCAGCCCCAACTCCTCCTCTACAACCAACTCACTTTAGCCCACAAAATCCTGTAACACCATGATACCCTTGCACTACAAGGGCTACTTCATTCTTACACCAGTTATAGGACTCTACGTTCCATTAATAAATTCTATTTAGAGGTTACTAAAGAAAGTAATACTGCCTGCTGCTGGTGAATCCTTCTTTTCAAATTCTATAACTAAAAATATGGAATACGCTACCCACAAACATAACGACTATATCCTCCTTAATCCAATTAAAAAAAAACACTCAAAGCTCACCTAGTGGATACACAACTCCATTCATTCAACAGTCCTGGTTAGCCCATACCATGAGCCTCATATACTACCCTCAACTTTTTCTACTGCTCATCTGCAAAATGACTAGCGAGTAAATTATCTACTTTTGATTCTCTCTTTCCTCTCTCATCATTTCCATAGTCTAACCAACACAACTTTACCTGGCATAAAGAACAAGATTTGTAAAATTCTTATTGTTTTTGATTCTTATTGCTTTTTATCTCTGAAATTTTACATATTGTATTGCTCTGTATCTCGCTGACACACTAAATATTAGATATGTTCGATCTGTTCTCTCATTCTTGTATCATAATGCATTTTCCATACTTGTGTGTGTTATGTGTTTTGTGACCATGTGTAAATTATGTGTATCCTACAACACATCATCATCCTATTGTGCAATGTGATGTTTACTAAATGTGGAGATTTTCTCCACTGGCCTCCGCTGAAAAAGGACCTGTGTCCAGTCAGACCTTCCTGGTAATAAAATGTAAAATAAAAATAAATAAATAAATAAAAGTGATAAGATAGGCTGTAGAGGTCAACGTGACAAGAAGTCCATCTGAAGCTATGGTACTGCAATTTCAACAGCAAGCTCAGAAAAGACATGGATTCATATATTCATAGATATTCCAAGGACATTGACTCTCATGACCGTTCTCACCTTACCAGCACCCTTCCTCAGGACATACCTCCTTTCTCCAGGAAGGCAATACTGGTCAATTCTGAAGTAAATTTGAGGCTACCCAACCAGTCATCTAGTTTATGTTTAATGGAAGATAGTGATTTGCACAGCTTAACATGCCGGGCACATTTATCCCACAGGTTTGGGAAGTACTGGGTAACTAGTCTGTCCCTCCATCATTCTTTATTTATCTTATGTTGAAGATTTAGGTCCCTGGTTCTAGTATTGGTGGAGATATTGGACTTGCAGAGAAATGTGAGGTCTAGTACACTAATGCTCCTTATGGTGAGGTGAGTGAGACAGAAATCTCCCCTCAAAAGTCTATAAGACACTGAATAAGGGGATAGCGTTTCCAGCCTCTCTTTGCAGCACAGACACCCAAATTTAATAAAGTCCATGTAGGACTAGTGTAATTTCTACAAGGAGTGCATGTGGCTGTGTCTGCAGCTCCCCCTCGGCAGCTCATCTTGCATATTAATGAAGGCACTCTACTGAGGGAGAGCCGTGTACATGGTTACTGAATCAGTGCTAGGGGGTGCATTACAGTGCTCGCAGATGTGTACCACACCCCCTGCACTGTGAAAGTGCTGTATGGCACTACAACATTACAGAAAGTGTCCCTGGACACTTTTTTATATAGTAATTGATTTATTTCACACAGGGGATGTGTTACAGTGTCCATAATACGCTCCCTGCACTGTGAAAGTGCCGTACGGCATTAAAACATTAAAGAAAGTATCCTCAGGCACTTATTAATAATTGCTAGATATATTTTACACAGGGGGTGTGTTACAGTGTCAGTAACACACCCCCTGTACTGTGAGAGTGCCGTATGGCACGGAAATCAAATGTGCAAATGTGACTTTTGCTTTTATGATTATTTTGTTTTCATTTTTTTTATTTTTGTCAAGTTTAAGCATAGCTAAGCATGTTTGCATGGCATAGTGCATTGCACAACAGTATATAACATATATAGAACTGTATAGCTGAAATCTTCACAGCCGAGTTAGCTGAATGGTTAGTCTTGGCTTCATGTCCAGTAGATGCATGGTTCGAATACCATGATAGGCCCTTCAGCTTTTACATCTGAAAGCATTCCTATTTATATTTCTATTTTTTTTATTGCCATAGTTACTAATATTTGTCAACCAGGTTAGTGCAACTGGTTCAAAATCCCAGTGTCAATGGAGATATGAGGTGAAAACCTCCAGTTAAACACAAGTGTCAATACAGTTCAGTCACACACCAAGGAAATGTAATTAAAGTACATAGGGTAAAGTCATGTAAAATAAAATACAAGCACATAATAAAGTATCAATAATGAGATTGCTTAGCTTGACTTAGCAGTGCTCAGCTCTGCTTAGCTGGTTTGAGCATTGCTAAGTAGTCCCATTCTAAACAGTCCTCAGCTAAGCTAAGGGGATTTGCACACCCCTAAGCACTACTAAGCATTTGACACTTTAAGCAATGCTCAACTCAGCGGGTTTGTGCACTGCTGAGGTTTGCTTAGCATTTTTAAAAATGGTCCAATGGTAGAAAAGGGTGGGAAAATAGCCTTATTTAAGCTGCACACATGGGAATGTAGCCAGAACCCATTGGAGGTTGACCCCTGCAGAATCTATGGCAGGAGTTGGAGAGGGAGCACACTTTCGGGAGCAGTGTTGGGGCATGTTGGATTCCAGAGTCATGGTTGGACTCCTAGTGAAAGAACATGACACCAGATTGCTGCAGGGCCAATACCAGGGCTCTGAATACAAGTCTAAGGCCTGGAACCATCTGGCACATGAGCTCACCAATGCCACTGGAATCCTCCGCACTGGTGAGCAAGTGGGTCATCATTATGATGACCTGAAGTGGAGGAAGGGGGTGTTCTTAGCCTAATGAATCCAAGATGTCTGGGACAGGAATGCCCCAGAAGTTTGTAAGTATAGAAATCATTGTTTTATGAAATTCTAGTATGAATATTTGATAGACAGGTACACATAATGGTGTGTTTCCCTTCTTACAGCTGCAGAGGAGACGGCTCGCAACTTAAAGGCCCATGCAGGGTGCCCAGCGAGGATGTGCTGACAGTGTGGTGAGTACAAGCCTATCTTGCAATATATAGTACAATAAATAAGAAAGAGTACATTGTTTACTGGCAGTAGGTATAGTGTGTTCTGAGTGTACTGCAATAAATGTGTTCTTAGAACCACATTGATATAACTGAGTAATGCCAGGTACTGTGCAATACAGATGAAGGCATCAAACAAGCTATTACTGATGAAAGAAAGCTAATACTGTAGTAATAGTGATAGGAATGACAGAAGTATATACTATATCAATACTAAGGATCTTGTAATAAAGTACACCATGATTGAAACTGTGAAGGTAATAAATGACATTCATTCATCATCTACAGGATATGCAGTACAATTGAAGTCAGAATTTTGAATGTAATAACCCACTGTGTCATGTCACCCTCAATAAAGCTCTTTCCACCAACGGTTGTGTTTATTCTGGTCTGTTGTTGACAAAATACAATTGTACAAGTGCTCCACAGCAAATATGGTTAAGACACCATGATGTGTCTGGAGACTGGCTGATTAAAGAACTGTTATACTAAAGTGTAGATGTGGAGCTGTACAACAAGATACAATGCAATTTGATATATGCTCTGCACTAAGATCTGAACCGTGATAGTAATGTGCAATGTATTATAGTGTGTTACCCTCAGGACTGTCTTATGTTAACCTTTGCATTTCAGATATATGTATTCCTGAATGTAGGTACGGTGATGCAGGCAAGTATAAGACTGTAACACCTGAAGACTATAAATATAGCATGTGCAAATGTATATGGGTCAGGTAGGCAACCCAGCACCCTGCTATGATCTGTACAGATCACACATATTCCCATCCACTAGGGGTTAATTGTGTGCACCTACATTCCAAGTATTAATACACAGTTTACCTACTATCTCTGTCATGCCTGAATCTCATGCATGTATGTTCAACTGTCACTGCAGCCTTCTGTGACACTCTACCTATATTACCAGGTCAGACTTTGTAACCAAGTGAGTTTTAGGCACATATCAGTCAGGCAGCACACAGCAGTGGCTCATTAGCTCAGTGTAATAAGAAATTGATACGTTGTTCATTTTTGCACACACAGACCAAGGTCTGAATTCAGGGACTGGTACTAAGATGTATTTATTGTAACAGACAAGTAGTCCTGACCATTTGTAGAAACAGTCATGTAGTGCTAACAGATATTTTCTCCACAGGACTTACAGGTAAAGGAATGTTTGTATTAGCTGTATGAAGGGTATACTAATAAACTGTGTATAGATATACTACTATATGCCTGGTGCATCTGTGAAAGTGTGCCGATAGTCCAACCTCATGCCTACAAATGACAGCAGGATAGGTATGTACACCATGCACTCTTCCTGATACATACCTCTCAAGTGTTATGCTGTCACAGCTACTGATCACTGTTGCCAATAACCTTGGGAACAAATATAAATCCAGTTTAAGTATGCCAGTAGCACCCTCACACAACATCAGTGCAGGGTACACCCTGACATGTACGAGTCCCCTGCAGTTACGTACCCATAGTTCTCACAGCTTGGCCCATACCATTCGAGGTTGACAGCTTAACAGGTATGTATGTGCTACAGAAGCCATAGGGCACAGGTAGATATAAAATAAGGGCAGACCTGTAAAGTAATGAGCAGTAAATACAGCCTATACAGTTGTTAATGGAATGTTTTTCTCTCCCCCCACCCCTTATCTGCATCAGTAATTATTATTATATTACGGGTATGTTATTCTCACAACCTAATGTTAGGACTTTTGTTGTATTATTGTTCATATATTTCAGTGGTTGCATGCTAACATACCTTGTTGAAATTCTACTGTTGTTGGCCATTTGCCATAACTGTAACTGGCATGCTGCTACAATGACTGTTATTCCATTTACGCATGTGTTTCATTTGCTATGCAATTCTATTGTTCTGAGTTAATTGGAACACTCATGCATGCTGTTATAACTAACGTTGAAATGTTTTGCTCATGGCTAACCAATACACTTTGACAAACCTCAACACCATAGCATGTTTGGCTGGGCCGATCCTAACAGACCCACCTGTCCCACCTCATCTGGCCACAGCACCGGGTCCCAACACATCTGGGACCCAACCTGGAGCCGCCTCCTCTGTTGGTCCTGCACCACCCTCAGGTGAAACCACCTCAGGGAATGGGGCCCTCCCCCCCCACCAGGCGTGGGAGAGGAGAGGATCCTGTCACCCATAATCCACTCACAGGGATGGTGCGCAGGGCCATCCAGTGGGATTTGGATGACCACCTGTGCCAGATAGAGGGCAGTCTGGTGCACCTCAAGGGGCAGCCTGGGTTTGGTGCCCAGCCCCGAGCACAGCCACCTTCAGGGCCATGAAGGGGCAGTGGTGACTGCCCATGGGTGGGGACCTCAGTCCCACTGTTTCCATCTGGGGCACTTGGTCCTCTGATTCCCAACCAACCTCCTCATCCAAGGTGTTTACCCCCCTCATGTGTCATAAACTGCCCCTGTCTGTTGTCTTGTCTGTCTTGTCTGTCTGCAAATGCAACCTCTCCTACCTAATCTACCTCCCCAAACGTACCTACAACCCTTCCCCAATATCTCACTCTCACCTTTTAAAAAAAGGGCAACTGTCCTAAAAAAATATTTTGTCCCATACATAGGTCTCCAATTTACACTCACGTACACTGCCATTAATCAATTTTCCAATGAATTAATCAACAAAGTTATGTCACCCACACCTCTCCTTGGGGGTGTGAGGCTCCAAATTCCAAATTGTCCACATCATGCACAGCTGTTGCTGCACAAGAAATGGAGAGCTATGGTCCTTTCCTACACCCATCCTGCACATCCTTAGCTTCCTTTCATATTGTTTTTCCCCCTGCTTATCCCCATTTCACCACTTTCCTATCCCCTTTTTTCTTTTTTTTTTTTGGTAATAGTGTGGGTTTAACCGGGGAAAAGCGTCGCTTAGCATTGTGGAGTGGTGCACAAACCCATGCAAATCTGCTTAAAACAGCTTAAAACTGTTTTAATCACCCTATCTGATTCAGGCACTGCTCTGCCCAGCAAGAAAATAACCAGCCCTGACAAGTCTCAAACCCAGGACTCTCTGCGCTATAGTCAGAGCAACAATCCACTAGGCAAAATCAGCTCGAGATTTATTATTATTTTTTGTTTTAATAAGTCACACAGTACAGTCATGTAACATTAGGGAAAAAAAGACACCACTGTCAAGTACTGAACCCAGGACCTGCAGAACTATAGTCAGAGCAATGCACCACTAAGCCAACTCAGCTCTGGAGAACCAATGCTTTTTTTCTAAATATATCATGCAGTACAGTCATGTAACATTAGGGAATAAAAACACCACTGCCAAGTAGTGAATACAGGATCTTCTAAACTATAGTCAGAGCAACGCACCACTAGGACAATTCAGCTCTGATGATTTTTTTTTCTAAAGATATTCAGTATAATCATGCAACATTAAGGAAAAAATATACCCTTGCCACGTATTGGTTCCAGGACTCTCTGACCTACAGTTCACTGCAATACACCAGTAGACCAGCTCAACTCTGGGAAATTACTGGTGTTGTTACTATGATATCCTGAGTACCCCTGACACTACTTCTACATATAATGTGATAAATGACAGTGTACCTTGGCCTGTGATGTGTATACAACCAGTACACAGTGCACCGTTGTGCTACCCGTATGGTAACATATGGCGTGATGCATACATGGGAGTGTTATGTCTATAATGGCAATGTGGGTTATAGTGTCACAGAGTTTGTCCAGGTCAAGGTAGGCAGTTTGCACTGTCATGCCCTGCCCATGGCTTTAGTGAATGTGTCATACAGGTCAACCGAGTGTCACAGACATGAACCCTTCCTTGACAAAGCCTAAGTGTGCATGGTGGATTGTGTACAGGTCACCAAAGTGCTTGTTACTGGGGTTCTCTATAAACTGTGCTATGGCCTTGCAGAACAGCCTAGCTAGGCTGCTGGGTCTATCATGTGACTGAGTGGGGGATGCAATACCTTACTCTAAAGGGGTGACAGTGGTCATCCATCAAACAGCTGAGACAAAGGTGCTACTCAATCCTCCTTTGAATATGGTCCATTATGGTGTTTTAAGGTTATGCTTGGGGTCATATAAGATGAATCCTGTGATGTGATAGGATCCCATGGCAAATCTATACCATGATGTTCACATGGCAGTGGTGACCTGTTCCCTGCTTATAGGAGATGGGGAGGTACTGTGGCTATCCTAATGTACTGATGGGGAAGACTGGGCATGAGGCCTACACTGACTCTGTCAGGCATCCAATATGGTATAGCAACAGCACTGGTATAGCTGATGTCCTTGAGCACCTCGAATGAGCAGCTGCAGGTGCTTCCTGTGCTGTTGCAGACATATGTGCAGTAGTGGAGATGATTGTCTGTAGTGGATGTAGACAATATAAGCTCTGTGTTTGTTGTTCAGGTTTGCAGGACTGATCCCATTCTCATATGCATGCTAAGGAGACATTGCTCCAAATTGGGCACCTGCCCCTACTTTGTCTCAGACAGAAGTATGTCATCCCTGTTATGGGAAGTATGTATTGCAAATGTCCACCAAACAGGTGTACATATCCTAGCAGAGGATGATGTAAGCCTGTTAGGTACACCTGATTACATACATCTATACAAATGAACATATACCACTTGTGTGTATGTGTGGTTAGTCCTTAATGAGGGTTTGGGGGCTGTGAGACTGTGTATACCCTCCCCAGAGGATGTATTCCATGTTGGAGGTGTATGTATGGATGACCCTAGCTAGATGGCTATTGTGGGAAATGGTGACTGCACATGTGATCGCATGATGGTTGCTTTGTCATAGAGGATGACACTGTAGGTATGCTGCAGTGGTATCCCATGTTGTGCAGTGTCAACTGCAATACACCTTTGCCTCATGTGAGGGTAACCCCTGGCTGCACCAAGGTGTTTGTACATCCACTGTTGATGGCTCTCTGGCCATTTGTGTGCTGGCATGGGTACGTCTGACGATGTATGTTAGGGTCATTCAACTGACCCAGGATCAGGGTACAGACCCAACTCCTAATACAGTTGATGAGGCTCATATAGGCCGAATGGGCTTCCTGGTCACATGTGTTGGCCAGTAGCTAGCTGTGATTTGAATAGGTGTGTGCTGGCAATGGTGATTTGCCCCTGCAGTGTCCCCTCTGCATCTTACAGCCTGTACCATGTGGAGGTGTGTATGTGTCTCATATATACAGAAACCCCATGTCCCATGGCCTTACCAGCTAAACCTTGTCATCTGAATGTATGATAGAATGGTTGACCAGGTAGGCTGGGGTACTCTCTGCAGCTATGAACCATGGTCTGTGTGACTGCACAGATGTCTGCATTACCCAGGGTTAGGACTACTTGTAATTAGGGCAAAGTCATGTATACACCTCTAGCATTTAGCAACATGGCTGTCAATGTGTGCTGCACTGACACATGTATGTTGGTAGTGATAACTTCACCACTTTTAATAATGGAGTCACTATGGTGCTGCCGAGAACCAGTGGCAGACGCATGAATACTACTGAATGCAGATGGAGGCCATTTCTCGCAGAGTATTGTGGTCTGTTTACCATATAATCCCAGACTCCCAGGTACTGGAACCCCTGGAATATCACAGGATAAATGTGCACATGTTAAGGGCAATAATTCCCTGATTGTATTGTGGCATCGGTCTGGGTGACAGCATAATGCAGCATAAGGCTAGGGACATACCTGCCTGTGACACATAACCAGTGCGCTCACTCATGTCTCACTGCATATAGTCCAGGGACGTACATGTCAGGTCAGGCACACCAACATGTACTTTGATAGACCCATGACAGTACCTGTTGGTGAGAGACAGCACTGCGTATGCAATATGGTGGAGCTTGCCATGTGACACGCAGCCTTCTGTGACACTCTACCTATATTACCAGGTCAGACTTTGTAACCAAGTAACTGTGACCATCCATATACACAGCCAGGTCAGAGGCACACCAGTGTCACTCCACTTGAGTCCCCTATGTGTAACTTGTTTGACATGGGCTGATGCCTGCATGGCTGTGGGACACAGGTGTGTATCCATGTGTGGTATGTGCTGTGTATGGCTGTTGCACTCATGTGTGGCTCTGCCTTGGAGGTCCACTTTCTTTGAGGCTGCGTATGTTGAGGACCACTGCAGATGTTTGTGTGTGTTATGTAGGTGTGTCTGGTGTGTGAGGTGCACTGATTGTGTTGACTACCTGTTTGGGGACAGATATGCAGCCTTGACAGGGACAGAGCATTGACTGCAGGTTACTAATGTCATTGTATTTCTCACAGTGTGTTCCTTGCTGGTTTTTGTAGATGGCTGCCCATCCATGCACAAGACACAGATGCTACACAGTGCCAGGACACTCATATAAACCACACTGGCTGGGGAAACTGTGGGACATTGTCAGACATATAGTCCAGAATCTGAGGGAAGAAGACCAGCGAGACCTGAGGGGTGGGCCTACAGACCACATAATTACTAATACAGTAGGAGGCTGACAACACCATGTAGACAGGCTATGAACAGGCAGTAATAGGTGCAACAGATACATGCATTGCAACACATCATAGCACATGCAGCAAGTAGCATAAAACATCAGGATCAAGGGGCAACACATGCTGTAGTGCCACTGTGTTGCCGATATCCACAAATATACTGTGCTGATAGATATCAGGGTTATGATGTGGGGTTAGCAGTGGATTTTGCTGGCAAAATTGAATGTGCTGGGTCTGTACATAATGGTGAGCAATGTATGTAGTCCTGTGATGTGTTCCCCTGTTCATGTTTGTCAAGTGGGATGTACATATGTTGCAACCCACCCTACTCAGAAGCTGAAACCCCTGCAATTCATGATCCCCTGAGACTCTATCAATAGGTGCTGTTGTCAAGGTTTCGCCACAGCCAGCAACAATGTGCTGCACTGTGGGCAGACCTTGTAGCAACAGTGAATGATGCAGGCCAATGGAACAGGAGCTACATACAGGTCCAACAATGTGCTACTAATGTCATACATCATGCATGGCAAAAGGCTGCAGCTGTGGCCAGGGACCGTCCTGGCACAGGGGGAGGGCCTGCTACACAACCATCAATGTCAGCCACAGAGGAGTTCCTGGCACACTGGGGTTCAGCCAGCAGCTCACAGGAAGCCATCAGTACATATGTAGTGGAGGTGGATGGCACAAATTCCACAGCTGCGGAGCATCCAGAAAAGCCTCCTGTGGTCATCACATTAATACTGCAGCATTCATAGTGGCAGGCTCTGCACACCTGTATGCATATGTGAGGTCAATCAGCATTTGTGGTTGGGGATTTGTAATGCACATATGTGCACACATATTGTGAATGTCAGTAATTTGGGTAGTATCACAGCTTGTACTATACATGATAATAAATGCACATATTATCCTGTACCAATGCCACATGTGAGTGTCCTGACAATACCTCTCCCCTACCTCTGGTATGGCTGGCAACATCAACCTGTAGCTGGTGAGTGTGGAACTGTCATGTAATGGCTCACCTATACCCTAGGCATGTTAAGGGCTGCCACTTTGCCATGCACATGACTGTTAAGCATATCCATGTTGCAATACGTGCATGTTCACTTGTGGTTGAGTTCACTGCAGTGCATCACATTGGTAATCACAGTAACATATCTGCATGAGCTGTAACATATTAGCACATAGTTCTGTATAGGTGTAGCCAGTCTGCTATACAGGGGTGCATTACTATTGTGTAAACAGGTGCACTGTGTGTTAGGTGAAGATCCATCCCATACTCTGACTTGTCATGTATCTCACAGGTGTGTAGTACTACCAACATTAACTGCATGTAGCTGCACTGCATGTTGTTCAGGGCCTGTCCAGAGTGTTTCTGTTGTGATCTGATTGCGTGTTGTGCATGCCACTAGTCAGAAGGTGTGTATAATGCCTTTGTGGCACCTCATGTGTGTGTGTGTGTGTGTGTGTGTGTGTGTGTGTGTGTGTGTGTGTGTGTGTGTGTGTGTGTGTGTGTGTGTGTGTGTGTGTGTGTACCAGCAAACATTATAGTGGAGGTATTCATGTAGTCATGCTGTCTTCTCCTCACAGGTGACCATGGGGGGTGAAGTGTGTGTCCCTCACAACCTGATGTCAGTGTGTCATCAGACTCTGATGATGGTGGTGGCCATTGTGTGGCACAGATGGGGTTGTTGGGGGCTGGATCTGTCCCATTGGTTGATATCACACTTCCAGCCCCAATGAGAGTGTGGGGACTATGGCATCTGTGACTGTAGACACTAGCCATAGCCAAAGAGCTGGTGAAGTCCCATCCAGGAAGATTGACAGGGGTTCTCAAAGGAGGACTGCTGTTCATCCAGCAGCTATCAGAGGTGTCACAGTACGTGTCACCTGATGCATGTTTCTGTCCATCATGGAGGCACAGGCATGTTGTGAACAGTACACCAGATGGATGGCATTTATATTATGTTATCAAACATTTACAAGTTTGAATATCAGATGGTCATCACTATATGATCAAACTCGTAAATGTTATAAAACATAATAAAAAACAAAAAAAATACACAAATTAACTCCCAAATGTCTCAAGCAGGGGGGCAAGCCCCCCTGCACCCCCACTTGGGGGCTGCGACCCCCACACTCCCCACTACTTAAATATACCAACTCCGAGATCGCACTACAGTGCAGAAAAGGGAAATCTTCCCATTCTGTGCTGTAATGAAGATCTCCATTGACACGCTAGCACATCAAAAATTTTGAACATATGTTGCCAACCATATGACGTTTGATTTTTTTAGCTCTGCAATAATGTGATATAGACCCAATGGATGCTCAGGTTCATGGATGACACACTGCCTGGCATGCATGACACCCTCCATGACACTGGTGATGACTTACGTCATTTCACTGATGTAGTGGATAGATGGTGGGGTTAAACATTGTCAGTTCTTAACCATGCAATATCTGTGTTTGAACATGTGATGGGAGTAGGGCATTGGGCACATGGATGTAGGTCCGCAACAATATCAGCTGAGAGTCCACGTGGCCATGCACAGTCACTCTTCCATAGTGGCAGTACCATCAGCACTACCAACTGGAGGGTGCTGTCCACATCACAACATGGCAGGCCATGGGCATGTAGTCCTGGGTTGTCTCATAAGGGACACAGACCAGGCAGACACCGTTCACTGTCAGAAAGTAGTACCACATCTGGCCTTAGGCATGGTGTTGCCAGTGCCACACTTGGCAGAGCCAGTTCCCGTGTTTGTGGCCAGAGACAATGAAATGTACACTCTGCCATGTATGATTCACAGCTGTCCAACATACCCACATGTAGGGCTAGAACATGGCTTGACTGTGTGCATGCACACACTCACACATGACTGTCACATGCAGTTCACCGACAGATGAACACGGCTCCTCTCCATGTCCCAGCTGACCAGCCTCCCTCCAGACACACACACACATGAGGTCAACTGTATGGCACAGCCTAGGCCTTTGCCAACCCCACACCTCACCCTGTGCATGTGATGATACCTGTGCCACATCCCTGTTATCCATACCATCAATGCAGTGATATGCTAATATGTGTCTGATGCACAGTGTGACTATAGTACAGGTAATGGCAGTGTGTAGTGTAGCAGTGCTATGGCCTGTAAGGTGCTGTCTGCTGGCAATTGTCATGCGTACATATCAAAGTGTACATACCTTTGTGTCATGATGCTTTATTGCTGTTAGTACTACTGACTGACTGTTGTCTCACAGACCTTATTCTATTTCCATTCAAGGTGTCAGTGTGTCTAAGCCGTGGTGGGCTGCTCCCATTACGGGAGCTGAGGATGGTGGAGTGGCAACACAGAGACCTTTTCATTGGCATGGTATGGCTGTATGTGTCCATGTTTACCTAGATGTGTATGCATGGAACAGTGTGTGAGGGACAATGGGGACAGATAGCGTACCTTTCATGCATACCCCTTGACACAGCATGGTAATCTTAATACATGTCACCTGGGAGTTCCGTAGAATCATAGGTTCATAAGTACGGAGGAGGTTACTACAGTACTGGTTTTGGGTCCCTTACAAGCCTATCCAGTACTCTATCCCCACCAGAATAATCTATCAGCATCTGTTGTCCCTGCCATTGCTTGACACACTTTGGACCCCTGGGGCACATTGTTTTTTGACATCCACTCAACCTTGATACAGTTGATGAGGGTCTGCATGGTACTCTGTTTGACATTTCTGGGGAGTGCATTCCTGACACAGGGCAACCTCTGGGAGACAAACCTGTCTCTCCAGCTGTTTTTTTTTGTTTGTTTTGTTCTTTTTTTTTTTTTTTTTTTTGCTGTGTCATACGTGATTCAAGCCTATCATGCCAGTAATGAGCTCAGAGTTATACTGACATATATGAGGAAGCTGTTGAAGGGCTGAGCACAACACTGCCATCTAGGCATGCCACAGCCCACCTGTGGACAACCTATCCAATGCCGAGTGGGGCAGTACTGATTCAAGGCTGTCTGCATGGCACAGGTGTTGAAGGCCATGGATATTATTTGTGGGTGTTAGCAAAGCCTTTCCATTTGGTGCAGATGTTTGCATAGGTACATACCAGACCAGCCATGCTGCTAATGCATTGTTGTACTGACTGAGGACAATACACAATGTCCACCTTTTGTCTGGATGCAGTTCCTTTACCTATATGGTGAACCATGTCCAAGCCTTTTCTCACCACTGCTACTTCTTCATGGGTGAATCCAATAGTGTTATCAACCTAAGTAGCCAGGTCTGTCAACACAATTTGTGAGTTTATGGGGTCATCATTGATGTGGGAAATAGTGGGTCCATGTCCTCACCATATGGTACAATGGCACTGTTTTCTGCATTCAGCTGGAGGCGTGGACCTGGCCACCATTCCATACCTGCTGTATGACCGCATTGCAGTGTGTTAACATCGGTTTGTGGATCAATGACAGACAGCACACTACTACAGTTGCCACAGCTTTAAGCAGTACCTACATATGTGGGAGGTGGCAGTTTGCATTCATGCCTTCATACATGTGGGTCATTTTGGGTGAAAGCTACTCACAGAGCATACACATGTCTACATATTGCACATACATAGGCAACACAGAGTAGTGTTGACACCTTATCAAATGTGGAATGTGTGACACATCTTGTAGTATTGTCACACTTTGTAGGACATACCATAACCCATGGGAAGTGCACCAGACATGGCTTCCCTTTGTTTGCCAATATGACTGATTATTTGTGTAACATCACCATAGGTTATGCTATTTCTCATACCAGTAAGGTCCTTCTGATGTGAAGTAACTGCTTTATGCAGGTAGTAGACAACCGTAGAAGATGTTTGTTGTCCTACACTCTGGGGACCTCTGTATTGTTTGTGTTGTTGTCACAGCTCACACCTGGCTAAACATGGACCACAACCTGCAGGGTGGGACAGGTGTTGGCCATAACCCCCACCTCTGTACACGTCTTCAGAATGTCCTAATGTTTGCCACATATTTCTGCTCCATTTGGCATAACATTGTGGTTTTTTGGCAAAGTTGTGTGAATCATTAAAGACTGATGTTATGCAATACTAACAGATATTTGCCTGTCAGACTTCATACCCTTCAGAAAATGCATGCAAGTGCACAACCTGTTATTCTATCTCCTGTGTATGGTTGTCAGAGCAATATTTAAAGACTGAGCCTAATATGTGGGCTTTGTCCCACTTTTCTGTATGACTTTCTCCAGATGTCTTTCTGTAAGGGGTCAAGAGGTATGTTTGTGGCCATAACACAGGCACAGTTCTGCAAGGGGATATAAATATGTACACACACCCACTCATGAACTACCCTTGTTAATAGTAGATCCCCTACCTGGCTAGTTATATGTAAGATAGTGCAATACACATAGCACATGAACCACAGTGTCTGCCACTACTATTTTGGAGTTAACAAGGTGGCACAGGCACACAAAATGGTATAGGCATTGCATACACACACAGGCACACAGGCAAGACAGCCATGCTACTACAGAGGATATGCATACACAGACATACACTCACACAGTTGCCAGTATTGAAATTACAATCCCTACCTATCTAGCTGTTTGTAGTATAGTGCTATGTCCTTAATGCATATGCTATAGAGCTGATATGCCTGGGGTATACCTTTCAAACTTTTAGAACAATACTTATAGACAAAGCCTTCAATACTGGGGTGATACAGGCCCAAACATAAGGACAGAGTTTACATATTGCTCTTACAAATGCAGCTAACTGATAGAGGGAACAGTTTGTATTACCATTACTTTTGTGAAGGATATGAAGTCTGACACTCAGATGTCTGTCATTATTGTCTGACTTCAGCTCTTAATGCTTTGCCAGTGATTGGCCAGGAAACCACACTTTTATGACAGAAAGACAAAATATATGAGGCAATCATCTGGACATTCTGCAAAACTGTATACAATTGAGAGGTATGGCCTGCAAAGTGTAAATCATTGCATCTAAAATTGATGACATCAACAGGCCCTGTCAATTAATGCAATGGGGGGAGTCAGCAGGGCAGAACAGGCCTCAAAATGGTATAAATACACACACACTTGGCACTCTTGAGATTAGAACCCCTACCTATCTAGTTTATTGCACTATAGTGCTATATGTTTTTCATGTGTGCCACAGAGCTTACATGCCCTGCCGAGTGTCCAATGCTGTATCTAAGATGGATGACATCAGCAGGCCCTGTAAAGTAGGGCAATGGGTGGTTTATAGGGTGGAACAGGCCTCAAAATGGTTTAACCTACAAACACGCATGTAGTTGGCAGTGATAAGATTAGAAACCCTAGCTCTCTAGCTGTATGTACCATAGTGCTACACACTTACTGCATGCACCATGGAGCTTAAATGGATGAGGAGTGTCCAATGGTACTTCTAGTTAAATGACATCAGCAGGCCTACAAACTCACACAGAGTTGCCAGTGCTGAGATTAGACCTCATACCTATCCAGTTGCAGTTACTGCCATACTACATACTTACTGCATGTGCCACTGATCTTATATGAGTGAGAAGTGTCCAACGGTACTTTTAAGGTGCATGACATCAGCAGGCCTTGTAAAGTAGAGCAATGGGGGTTTTACTGGGTGGAACAGGCCTCACAATGGCTTAACCTACAAACACCATTGCCAGTACTGAGATGAGAACTCCTACCTATCTAGTTTTATGTACTATAGTGCTATGCATTTTTTGCATGTGCCATAGAGCTTATACAGCTGAAGAGTGTCCAACGGTGCTTCTAAGATGAATGACATCAGCAGGCCTTGTAAAGTAGGGCAATGGGGGTTTACTGGGTGGAATAGGCCTCAAAATGGTTTAACCTGCAAACACACACACTTGCCAGTGCTGAGATGAGAACCTATCTAGTTATATGTACTATACTGTTACCTACTTATCACATCCACCATGAAACTTACATAGCTGAAGAGTGTGCAATGTTGCTTCAAAGGTGGATAACATGTACAAGCCCAGTGCAGCAGTGCAATGGTGGGATAACAGGGTGGAACAGGCCTTAAAATGTATTGTCATTCAAACACATAGGCAGCAAATACAGAGAGTCACAAGGGGATATTCATAAATACACACACACAGACTGACTTGCTGTTGTTGGGATTAGAACCACTATCTATCAAACTGTCTACACTATTATGCTATGTAATTATCACAAACACTACAAGGTTTATACATGTGAAGAGTGTCTGACACTGCTGTTGGGGTGGATAACATCAGTAGCTGCTGACAGGTAGGGCCACTGTTGTGGATGACAGTAGTATCAGGGCCATAAAATGGGTGACCATTACACAGACATAGGCTTGTTGGGAGTGTGTATTCTGCTGTAAATGTAATAGATATAGAAACACACACACACACACACACACAAGGCAGGTAATATGAGATTACAACTTTTACCTCACTACTATTACACAATGGAGCTCACCTTCATACTTGCATGTGCCACTGGTTACAATTGGTGTGCAAATGGCTGCAGCAATACTTCACTGTATGCCTTTCAAGGTGTCTCTCTCTCCCCCCTCTATCTGTCACTATCTGTCTCTCTCTCTCTCCCCGTGTCTGCCTCTCTATAATTGTTATATTTGTATATGTTACCTATATGTATGTACTGTAAGTATATCACACTCATCAGATGCAGATATATCTTATATGTGCCACATACAGATAGATGAGTGTAATCCTGACTGATGAGGGTGGTGAGAGACAGTTAAGGTGTGCATAGCTGTGTGTATGCAAAGGCATATATGGACAACACAGCTCTATAGTCAGATGTGAGTTTAGACATGAGCTGTTATTCTCTAAGTGTATGCAAAGGCATACATAGACAACACAGTTCTATAGTCAGATCTGGGTTCATTCATGGGCTGTTATTTTCTAAGTGTAGGAGCATGCCCAGTATGACCTTCAATAGTAACATTGGAACTCTGGTCCAGAGCTACCTGTATTGTGGTCCAGGATTTTGTGTGCTACAGCTGATGGGCTGATGAACCTGTGTAAACAGTCCAGCACCTTAGTGATATAATGGCTGAGGTATCTCCTGGCTGTGTGAAATCCTTATTAACTGAGTCATATCCTGGTGTGGGTACAGAGTGCATTGGACTTGAGCAGAGTTTTCCATAATATGTGTGGTATATACTACATAGCACTGTGATTTTCTGGTATGTCAGTGGCAGATTGGTATAGAGTAATGTGATGGAGCACTGACAGACATTTGTTTACTGACACCATACACTGCAGGGAACCTATGTTACTGCACAATTTGTTTCACTGTGCATATTGCTGGTCCTCTCCTCAGGGGTGTTGAGGAAATAAATGTGCTCACTGGCATGTGTTAGCATGACATCCAGGAAATGGTGAAGTACCCTGGATGCGGATGTCTGTGAGATCCCCATGATGTCCCCAGTAGGTCTTTCGAAAATACCTGTAGCTAGTAGTCTTAAGGCTACACATACCTTTGTTTCCACTGGAATGGGTTCCCCTCTGTGGCTCTGGGTCTGAGGTGAGGGCAGCAGAGCTCGGTGAGTTCCTGTAGTATGTCTCTGTCCACCCCGTAGCGCTCTACTATCTCCAGCTCATGTAGCCCCTGAAAGGTTACCCTGGGCCTGAACACTCTTCTCCTTCTCAGTCTGGGCCTATTGTCAACATCATCATCATCACTGACCTCCGCCTGTAGTGCATACAGATGTAGCACAACAGCAACAGCCCCTATCATTTTGTCAGTTAAAATTCCAAAGTGTGCACTCCAATGGTGCAGAGTATGTGGGAAAAATCAGATTGAAGAGTGTATGCATACTTTATACTGGTGTGCTGCAGATGCAGCCTGTGTGATTGGCTGACTATGATACATACCCCCTGCCAGGTATATTATTGAGGGGTTTGAATGGGCCAATGTCAGTGGAACAGGGCTTATCAGTCATTTATGCTTAATTGGCTTTCCCAGGCTATTTCCCCTTTTTTTCTCATTTCTTTCACTGTTAAGCCTCTCAGTGCTCCACGTAAACCAGTGGAGTTAGTGTAAACATTGCTCAGCAGAAAGGACCCTCCCTTGTACATGGTCACACTTAGCTTTTCTTTAACCAGCTAAAACATGCACAGTGGGACTAAGCACAGCTTAGCAGCCTCAGACACACCCTCCTGCTTAGCTGTGCTTAGCTGAGCACAAACAGGTGCTGCTAAGCTCCAGCCTGCTTACACATACTGTGTCACACACCCTTTTCATGTCAGCTGTCTCTTCTGCCTACAATACCATGGTTCTAGCCCTTACACAGTTAGTACCTGTGGACACGGTGGCCCATTTTGCTATTCAATAAACTTGGCTCATTTACATGCATCTAATTGCATATACCCTGGATACTGCACTACACCAGAGCCTATGTTCATAGCAACCACTATAACCTGCCATTGCATGACTCTGCATGCTGGACACTATAATGCAATAACATTGCATAGCTGTAAATTTCATATTTTACACTTTTTATTTTTTATTTTTTTGCTAAATAGCATGTTTGTGCGTCGCTGCGTGCCACTTAAATATGGATATGTATTTTAAAAAGTTTAATTTTTAATATATTGCATTACTTTTTTAACTCATTGGCCATAGTTTTGGTCATTTGAATACCTACTGGACATTATACCACCTTTTATTTGGGCTGTTACAGCCTCTGTTTAATTTTTATCCTCCAGTACATGGTTTCTAACCATGTACATTTTGGAGGCTTACACAGCAACTACACGGGTGCCTTTATGCTTCCAGAATCCCAAAATCACCTAATTTGCATGTTTTTTTTACCAGCAGATGAGGTGATTTGCATTCCGCGGACACCTCCTTGTCCGCACAGTGTAAGGAAGCTTGTGCACCCCAAGCCTCGTTTCCTGGATTGCTCAGCGACATGTTCTGTGTTCGAGCCTTACCACTATTCCTACACAGAGAATCACTCCATGTAGGGTTTACTGAATTACACCCAGAGACTTTAGGGCTGTAATTGTTTTAGTTAGGAACCTTTGTTGTCATAATTCTTTGATATGTTTAGTGAGGTACATCCCAAAGGGGGCATATAGTAAATAATTAGACTGATCAATGCTCTGCAAAAGGGATTGATTACCTATTTATATCTTGATGAAATTCCTTTGGCAATTATCTGGATTAAATAAAAGGATTTCCTGACAACATTGTTATATGATGGTTGAAAGAGAGGGATCTATCAACCCAAGTACCTAGGTCCCTAGCTACATTTTTTAGTACATTCTGGAAGGATTGGGTATCATAGGGTAACTTAACAAAAACTCCCAGTTTGCAATTTTCTGTGGACATTGTTAGCCAGAGGTCTTGGCTCTCTATTTGGAGATCTGAGAAGTAAACACCAAAAAGGAGAAATCCCAGCACTCACCCCATAGGGCCACTGCTGGTCACTTTCATAGTTTCTGATGAAGCACCTGTATGACACACTGTGTATGTTCTGTTTTTAGCCAGTTTTCTATCCATATTAGCAAGTATGGATCCATTTTTAACACATTTAGATTTTGTATGATGCCAGTATGGGAAATGATTTCAAAGATCCTGGCTATTGCAAAATACCCCAAGCACAACAAGACTATGACCTATAGCTTCCCTAACACTTTCAAAGAAATTTAACTGATTAAACAGACAGAATCTATCCTTCATAAAACCAAATGGTTGGGGGTCACATCTGACAAGAGTCTTGGTATCATAGTTTATGAGGTCAGTTGTAATACATTCTGCAGTTTTGCAGATAAGGTTTGTAAGGCTGATAGGTCTGGAATTACCCATATCGGTTGTAAGGCCACTACTGCTGTGTACCACTTAACAGGGAAAAAAACAGTAGCTACATTTAAATTAAACAGTTTGAGGAGTGTATATGCAAGGGCAAAGCATCCTCTTATCCTGCTCCAATGAACTTGTTGCACATACAAATAGCATCAGAATTGCATTAATCAGTCCAAGAACCTAAACCTTGCCTGCAACATAAACAGAGCATGCTGGAAGGACAGGTATGTGTCTCAAAGAATACTTCTTCTCTGGAAAAGGCTTCCCATCCATGTCAATTTGAGTTGTTTCTTAACCCAATTCAAGTGTAACCTGAACCAGTTGATGAGAAATATGCTATATTTCCCTGGTCTAGGACCTATGGCTCTAAGGGATAGAGAGAACATGTAAATGCTTGATTGCACATTCCCAAGGCTGCACATACCCAAGAAACAACCATAGAGTATCATCCTGTCAGATACATTTGGGAAGCAAAGCTAGCTTAAAAAAGCCTCCTAGGTGTCATTTGCCCAGTAATCACCTATGAACCTAATAACTAAACAACCAGGTGTATTATCAGGTCCCATGAAGGAAATAATTTTAGTCTTGGCTAGCAGTTTCGGTAAAAGATTTTAACAGATAATTGAGGGTGTAAGCGATTCAGATATGTCTGGGCTTCTGATAGAAGTCTCAGACATGAAGCTGGCATTGTTTGCAGATATATTGGCAATGTCAGCTGGGTCAGAATAGTGGGCCCCATTATGAATAAGTTCTGGGCATAGAATATCACTGTGAGGCAGCAACATTAATCACTGAACCACTGGGACAAAATCAGTCATTGTGAAAGCCCATAAAAATGTCACTTTATACAATATTGCCCATTATCTATCCGAACCAACATGGGTTCATTCTAAGGAGACAAACCTAAAACTACCTCCATTAAGTCCTGCATAAACTCAAAAAATAAACTTTCATGCACTGCTTGAATTCTTTTAAAATGGATAGTGAAAGATGTACTTGTTAGAATAGGATGAAACTACTTCTAATAGCTTATTCATCACCATACTTTTTTCACATTATAAAGTATGTATGTCAGTTATAGTAGTTGTACTAAAACAGAATTTTTATTCTCTTCCCTTACTATAGTTAATATTGTTCAACAGAGGCATGCCTCCTTCATCCTTAAATATTTTCTTCTGCCATAGAAACTTCAGCTCACATGCATAAGGTGACAGCTGATAGCAGGCCCTTATAACAGACCCTCTGTGTATAAAGTTGCGTATTTACTGATGAAGCTGGTGTACATGGCTGAGCTGGAGCAACCCTTCCCCCTCTCCTTGGAATGAGATTAAGAATTTTAGTAGCTATTTGTGCCTTAAAATTGAGCAGTACAAATCTCTTACCATCCTCACTCACAACACCCTCTTGGTACCCCTCCTCTGTACATTATAAATCCTGATAACCCATATAAACTTTAACCATCTAGGGGTGCTCCTTTCCCCATGCCTTAAAATCATTGCAGATGTCCCTCCTGTCTATTCAAACTAAACTTCCCATATCACTGGTTCCACATTCTTCACCAAGTTTTAACTCCTGACATGCAAGACTTCACATATTTTACCATTAAATGAGAATTACAGTCACATAGGTCCATCCATACACTAGTTCTATCTGCCATCTCTCTAAATCCTACTTCTGTATAATAAGCCAATTGGCTTATATTTTCTTTTGTCTCCTAAGACTTGCCATATACTTTAATAATTAAAAATGCACAGATCTAGCAGGGAACCTGGATGTAATCCACTATCAACTTCTCTGTCGTTTGATGACTGTTGCCAACAATTACCGTAAGCACCATTTGTACCATGTAAGTCTCCACCCACAGCAGCATTTCGGTTCTCAGTCCCCATCTTACCTTTCCCATTAGCTTCTTGTGGGTGGTGATATCAAAAGCCTTATTTTTTAAATTTAATTATGTTTCTTTTGACTAGGTTAGTTCCACTAGGCCAATGACCTATTTTCTAAGGAGACCTGGGTTGCATTTATACTGATCAGGAGAAATTTGGCCAGTAAAACAGAAATTACCCTACTCTTTTCTGAGTGGGAGTTTCTAAGATGGACGAGGACAGTCCTGAAGGTGTTGCATGAGTGATAGAGGAGAAAATGTTGGAGAAACAAATTATGTTAGATTGGAAACCACATTGTTAAGTCAAATATGCGAAGTACTTGAACCTGAAGACACTATACCATCTCAGCTTATGGAGAGTATCTCTGTTTCTATAGACAAAAGGCAATATTTTCAGAGGCAGTTTGTGATGCTGATCATATTTTTTCATAGATATATAGATATTCCAAAGCCACTGAGTCTGATAATCATCCTTACCTTTCCAGTAACCACTTGTGGACCATACCTCCTTTCTCCAGAAAGGCCATACTATGTTTGTGGATGACCATCCAGTCATCTAGTTTATGTTTAAAGGAAGATAGTGAGTCACTACTTAACATGCAGGGACAGTTTATTCTAGAGGTTTGGGAGATGTCTGGTTATAAACCTGTCCCTCCACCATGCTTTATTTATTTGGCAGTGAATATTAAGCACCCTGGTTCTAGTGCAGGTAGAGATAATGGATTTTCCAAGAGACAGGAGGAACAGAATAATCACATCTATAATGGGCAGTACACAACACAGAGATCTCCCCTCAAAAGTTTATAAGAAACTGAAAAAGAGGTAGAACCTCCAGGTTCTCCTAGTAGTTCATGGACTTTAAGCCTGTGATATTTTTGATTAGAAACCATTGGGATCTATCTAATTGTTGGATATGGTT
Organism: Protopterus annectens; assembly: GCF_019279795.1. Classification (NCBI taxonomy): domain Eukaryota; kingdom Metazoa; phylum Chordata; order Ceratodontiformes; family Protopteridae; genus Protopterus; species Protopterus annectens. Next base: position 532,109,174 of record NC_056748.1, read on the forward strand.
AGTGAGGTGCATCCCAAAGGGGGCATTGTACTTGAGAACTGGTCTGATCAAAGCTGATTCTAAGGGAGTGATTAACTGTTTAGACCTTGATGACATTCTTTTTTGACAATTCTCATCACATGATGGTCAAAAAGGGAGGAAGCTAACAACCAAACTATTTAGGTCGGTAACTACATTTTCATTTTGTAGGCATGTGTTGTCTAGACAGTATGATGAGGGGAGCGGTTGCCTGACATAAGTGATGATACTATAGGTTTTGGCATTTACTTTGAGCCCATTTATAACACACCAAGAGTTTACTAGGAAGAGTTCATTCTGAAGGGTGTGTGTGTCATAGTGCTCTATAACAAGCTATGAGTAGATAATTAATCCTACCTAGTGCTCTATAACAAGCTATGAATCGATAATTAATCCTACCTAGTGCACTATAATAAGATATGCGTCGATAATTAATCCTACCTAGTGCTCTATAACAAGCTATGAGTCGATAATTAATCCTACCTAGTGCTCTATAACAAGCTATGAGTAGATAATTAATCCTACCTAGTGCTCTATAACAAGCTATGAGTCGATAATTAATCCTACCTAGTGCTCTATAACAAGCTATGAGTAGATAATTAATCCTACCTAGTGCTCTATAACAAGCTATGAGTCGATAATTAATCCTACCTAGAGTGATATGTAGTTCAGTGTTTCCACTTTGTGAGTCCCAAGGGATTTCCCTGGAAGTAATATGTTCCATGACAAATATGGAGACTCTGCCACAGATGACACTGGGCTTGAAGGTACAAACAATACAAAACACTGGTATTGAGAGAATGCAGTCTTTACACATTTGCATGGATTTGAAACAAAGTTCACTTGATATCGATAGATTCATAGGTTCTTACTGGGATAGTTACCCTTGTGGGCCATATTAAGTCTAGCAAATTTCCCTATTTGTGCTCAAACTAACCTATCCCCATTTAGTTAGAGATTGGCCTTACTCATCAAATGGTCAACAATTATATATTACCCCTAATGAGAATAACTGTAATCATACCATAGATAATTTGAGAATTTGAGAGGACTCATGCATTGGATAAAGTATTTAGAAGCTGCCTTGTCCATTAGTAGTACATGGATAGTCCTGGGGTAAATTGTATGTGCCCCATTCATAGATCCAAGTTAGCATGAATAAGGACAGGGATGAACTTTGCTTTATGTGGATGGGGAGTCTGGTCTAGAACAAAGGTATCCACTGCGAGATATACCTGCCCATCCAAATCATTTTACTGATGCTACAGAAGAGGTTTAGATCCTTACAATGAGTGTTTCTGATGCCACGATGTGCAGTAAATTCATCAGTATGTATCCTTTTAGTAAGGTTTCTCTGTGCTGTTGGAAAATGAATGTCCAGTAAGTTTGAAGGTACAATTAGAGGCACTAGTGGAATATGATGAGGTTGCAAACAAGGGCAGAGTTAAGCAAACCGATGCTACTATGAGAAGTGGTGTTTCTTTAGTAGGAAGTAGAACAGTGACAGAGAGGTATTTGTGTGAAGATGCAGTGAACAGTGTTTAGGACACTCTAGACTACAAAACAAATAATAAGCTTGGTGCACTTTTACTGCAAAAGTACATTGCGTACTGTTGTATGTTCTGGAAGAAAGGTTTCCAGCATCATGGTTTAGTTGTGAACTTCAGAGTTATTAGTTATATGGCAAAGGAATCATTTTTTTATCCTTTTAGACTGTAGAAGTTACATATACAAATATGAAACACTTTATTGAGAAATAGTAGCATTTTTCATGGATGAATCACAAAACAGAAAAGTTGGATTTAATGAAGAAGTGAAAGGCAATGGCACAATCTTGGCATCTAATGACTAAAGGAGACAAGGGGAAGTGTGAGCTGTGAAAAGGTTGTGAAACATGGGACTATGTTAAACAAATGTTAATATTAATGGGATATACACAGGGAGTTAGGAGTTTGGGGTTACTCTCTTTACTAAAGACAATCTGCTTGTCCATTTGCCTGCGAAATGACCAGTGTTATTTTTGTCAGGAAGAAAATCGTAGTGTGAAAAATTGTGAAAGAAGAAAATGTGAGCTATGTAGGAAGTAGCCCATATGGAATTTAATTGCAAGCCTGAATACAGAAAATGTAAAAATATGGGGCACTTCTGATTTGAGTATGTTGAAAAATTGCAAACTTGAATCAAGAAAATGTAAAAATATGGGTAATTTTGGGTTTGACTATGTTGAAAAAGAGATGTAAGTGGATGATGTTTCTCCCAATGAATTTGGACGTGTGGATGGTGATGCTGCACAGGGGAAGTGAGGTATGAAATCAAGATGGGAAAAGGGTGAAAAATGAATCTAAGGCCCCCTACTCCTAACTGACATGCACTGACCCCAACCCTCCTCATACGTGTAATCCCAGCCTTAAACATTACCTTATGAAAACCCTTTCCTTATGAGTATCACCATTCAAAGTGTATCTGATGTTACTGTTACATTCTATTTTTTTATGTTTTACTTGACCGATTAGGAGTGGTTGGTGTAATATTAACCATTTGATCAATTAAAGTGATTATCAACATGCAGAAGTCAATTTAATGATTGTCACTTTTTCTGCATGTCATATTTTTATTTTTTCATGTAACTATATATATATATATATATATATATATATATATATATATATATATATATATATATATACACATACATACATACATACATGCAAACAGATATTTCAAGCACGGACATTAAAAGCCATTCTTGCTTGCCAATATACTATAACACTTGTGTTAATAAGTGTCCAGGCTGTTCTTAAAAATATCTAAATTAGTACTTGCTTTAATGTAATTTGGTAGTCTGTTCCATGCATCAGCTACTCTGTCATAGAACCAATTAATACACTTCTCATTCCTATAGAATCTTCTACATAGGTTGTCTGATGATTCTCTAGCATACCTCTCAACCTCATAGTGCAAAAAATCTGGACAAAGCCTGACAAGATGTGGGGACAAAGGCCCTAAAAATAGAGACATATTTTAAATATTGCTCTTATAAACTTAGAAAGTTGCTAGAGTGACAGTGTTTGTTTTAACATACATTTTCTGAAGGATTTGAAGCCTGAAACTCAAATATATTTCATTATTAAATGACTTCAGTCCTCTGATAATCTCAGCGATTTGACAGAAAAACAAATTTTATGAGGAACAGATCAAAAATATGAGCCAAAAATCTGGACATTCTACAAAAATCTGTGCAGTTGAGAGGTATGTTCTCTAGTACTTTTTGATAACCACAAACATTCCCAGAGGTAGTTGTCTCTAAATGCCCTATATACTTGAATAAGATCTCCTCTTAGATATCTATAAGAGACACTGTACAAATTCAGATATTTTAGTCTTTCATAATAACTTAAATTTTCACATCCATGGATGCCTTGGTATATTTCTGCTGTACTCTTTCCAGTTTACTCATGCTTGTTTTATTATAGAGTTTCCATATTGTTATTCCGTACTCAAGTCTGGGTCTAATGTAACTAACAAATAATAACTTCATCATTTTTGATTTCTTAGACTTTATAAATCTTTTTATACAACCTATAGTTCTATAACTATCATCAACCAATTGGTTGATATGATTAGAAAAACTCATAGCTGAATCTACCCATATACTGAGGTCCATAAATGAGTCTACAGTTTCAATCGATGTGTGCTGTATTAAATATTCACCTTTCATTTTATGTCTCCCAAATCTCATATGCTTAGTTTTTGATGTATCTATCAGCATATTATTATCCTGTGGCCAAATGGTCAATTTAGTTAAGGTATTTTGCAGACATGCCTTATCTGTAACACTTGTAATCAGTTTACCCAATTTCAGGTCATCTGCATATAGAGAGTAGAACACCTCAGATGAAAAAGTTAGGTCTGAAAGATACAATCTAAACAAGTAAGGGCCTAGGACAGAGCCCTGTGGGACACCCTGACTGTAATCAAGGATTTCACCTGTCTAGTTTCTGTATGATACTTGCCATGTCCTATTTGTAAGCCATGCAGCTATCCATCTTATCAAGAGTACATCGATACCTAGTTGTACTAATTTATTGATCAGTGTTTTGTGTATGACCCTGTCAAATGCTGAATTTAAATCCATATAAATTACATCACAGCACAATTTTTCATTCATAGCTGTTATTATATTGTTATAGAACATTATGTTACAGGTGGAAATAGATCTGTTTTCAACATATGCATTCTGATATATGGTTTGAAGTCCCAGCCTATCCAGTTCTGACAATAACTTATCCAATATATACCTTCTCCATTATTTTTCATTATTTTTCAACAACATGAAAGTAGACTTAAGGGACTGTATGACTCTGGGTTTGTCCTACTCCCCTTTCCCTTGAAGACAGGTTTAAAAAGCACATGTCTCCAATCTTGAGGAATCTCCCCATATTTATATGACCTGGTGAATAATAGATATAATGGTAGCATAAGCTCTTGCTGAAGTGTTCTCAGGTCATTGTTACTAATTCCGTTTCCTCCATGTGATTTGTTTGGATCTAGTTTGCACAGTTCTTTTTCAATATAATCTAATTTGATTCTGGTATATGGGGTTACCTGGATGTTACTAGGATAACTTATTACCCTTTTTGTGAAGCCAAACTGTTTTCAATAAGATTTTGTAAATATATCTATAATCTGTTGTGTCTGAGAATAAATTTTAGAATCTGCATACAGTTTATCAATTTGTGTGTCTTTGAATTTCATTTTCATGTGACGAAAATCATGAAAATTTAAATACCAGAATGGCAATTTTTTCCCAGGGCAAGTAAAGACTTGCCCAATATGCCCTTTTCTACACTGTAGTGCAATCTTGGAGTTGGTATATATAGTTAGGGGGATGTGGATGGCATAGCCCCCACCTAGGTGAGTTTTATTTTCTCCAGTGTGTGTTTCATTGAAGTATGGGCAAGAGTTTACTTTCTCCTGGGAAAAATTCACCATTCAGGTATTTTGGTTTTGCAAATTTCATCTCGCAAAAATGAAATTCAGTGATATGGCTGTTCGAGTATTAGAAGTTGAGCTATTTAATATATATATATATATATATATATATATATATATATATATATATATATATATATATATATATATATATATATATATATATATATATATATATATATTCATATAAAAAACTATAGGGTCTATATTAGATACTCAAAGAGGCGTTTCATTGAACGCCTCTTCATCGATCCATAAACCATGAAAACACAAAACAGTGAATGTGCATATAAGCGATTACTTTCCCTAAACAAAAAAACACATCACTACAACACCCCCCAACTAAATATACCAACTCTGAAATTGCACTACCGTTGGGAAAACAGCAAAGTAACAGAGGTGGCCAAGCGATTTCTTTCCCAGGGAAAGAAATCGCTTAAATGACCATTCGCTGTTTTGTGTTTTCGTTATTTAACGGTCGATGAAGAGGCATTCGACGGAACGCCTCTTCGAGTATATAATAGGTACCTTATATATCATGCAGATAAATTGTAGCAGTTTAGTACACATACTTATGAGGGAGGAAGGTTGCAGTGATATGAAGAAGGAAATTGTTAAGTATACTTCCAGTAAGTCATGTAGTCCAAGTGACTAGCACCTCTTATAAAATATAAAACAATAAAAGAACACAGTTTAAGGTAAAACACAAACAACTTGTGGAAGATTTGAAAATATATTATTTCATGGAAAGTGTGGAGATAATTGAAATAGTTTTTGTGATAAGGCAGTACTGTGAAACTTTAACAGTATTTAAAAAAGTACACCACTCAAACATTAGGCTGTTCTCACCAGGACTAGGTACAACAAAATATGTTATTGGTTCGATAAGTTCTGTATTACACCTAGAACTTGTATATAAAGGCATTGAAATGGGTAAATTAGATCAGGTAATAAGTCCTTATCTGCTGTCAGAAATATTTGTTTCTTTGTGATTGGCACCTATTAACACGGGTCTATATTATTTGAACGAAAGTTCATATAATCGAACGCACTAATGAGCGAAAATTCCAGACATCGAGATGCGTGCTGTGGGATAGCAGTACAGTGAAGATTGGAGTATTTGCCCTTTCCTCACTGTAGTGCAATCTCGGAGTTGGTATATATATTTAGCAGGGGGTGTGTGGGGCACAGCCCCCCACAATATCGTTTTAAATTTTCGGAATTTTCACTCATTAGAGAGTTTGATTATATGAACTTTCGTTCATATAATATAGACCCATTAACACTAGTAATCACTGCATTCTTTTCTTTCGTGCAGCTGGGACAGTTTTAGTAATGAGCTGAACTGAGTTTTTCATTTATGGCATGAATACAGGTTCAGAAGAAACACATAAGTTAATCTTTAGGAGACCATCTGCAAAGCAGCCAACACATGTTCACTCATTTTCTGAACCCTGTCAAACTGCTGCCTGTAACCTCAGTCAGGAGCAATGTCCTTTTAAACAATTATAAGACAAATACATTGACTTTTAATAAATACTGTGTCCTATATAGCGTTAGTGTTATAAATGCACAGGCTGCAGTATCTATTTTTTTAATTTGGCTTCAGATTGTCCAAATATATTCAAAAAATATTTTTCCCATCAGGTAACAAGTTCCTCTATTGCAGTGATACAGCTGTTATTCAGGAATTTGCAGCAAAATCTAAGTACTAATTATATACAATTAAATAAGAAAAATAAAGAGTAAATGCCAGGCTTTGTCCTTGAGGGACAACAGTACAAATTATTTTAACCAGCAACAACACTTAACATTGAGAACCTGGTAAAGAAGATAACTGAGTATCTCATTCAACAACAGGTTTTTCTTTCTCACTTTGTGGTGGATTGCATTTTATTCTGCTCTCTACCATCTAATAAAATTATAACTCACCAAATCACTTAAATTTAACACAACACTGGCCACTCTGGTGGTGTAGAGGGATGAGGGATGAAGCCCTGGCTAAGGCCCAGCTGAGCTGACCTGGGTTTGGTTAGTGGTTTAGGCAATTGACAGAATGTCAGGGAAGGGATGGGCATGCCTATCCAAGGTGGTAATGGGCTCAAGGTGTAGGACAAAGAGGGGGCTTGCCTCAGATGTAATCACTGAGTGGGGGGTGGGGAAAGGGAATGGCTAGGTTATTCATAAAAATATTACATATTAGGACAGTTAGTTCAAACTTTGGAATTAACAATGCAAAAGTTATAGCAAAATCATGAATCACTGTCTCTGATATTAAAGTAACCCTAGATTAAGTAGCAAAGTTATCCTGGACATAGAAGCCATAAGAGGGATTCACTGTGTCCCATGAGTAGGACTGGAACATGGATGAATGGCATATTAAAGCCCTGAGTGACTCTTGAAGACTACTACACAATGCGTGACTCTTGAAGACTATTACACAATGCAGTAAGACCTTGTACATGACCCTAACCCATTTTGTAGCCACAGTGCTCCATGTATGGAACACGCATCCAAGTGATCCCACCCAAACCAAGATGAGATACAATTCAGAAACACTACAACAACTGCACACAGGTTAGTTACAACCACAGAAGTTACAGGACCTAAAGCATGTTCATACAGCTGCTGTAGTGAATCGGAAGGTACTGATCCAGTCCCTGTTCCTGCTGATATGTTGGTCAGCGTACAAAGCTGAGCAGTAACATCAGCACATAAATTATAAAAATCTTTTGCATAGTAGGAAAATGCCTTGAGAGTAATAAAGTTCCCCATAGTGCAAGGAAACCTGCTACCACAGCCACAACCATGCTATTCCCAATGCCACACCATGAGACTGTCAAACTCTAAGCAATGGGAATTTCCCAAAGAGACAGTTTCCTCTAACTAACATTATCCGTTAATGCTCCCTTGCTCCTCCACTACCATACCCGATCACCAAATAACTTTATGCATCACTGTGCTGCATGACAGTAGAGCAAACACCGGGAAACAGCTACTAAATTAGGCATGTCAGACACAGCCATGTGTTTCTCAGTAGATGATCCCTCCTGTGCAATGCTGTGCAGTCATGTCTGAATTAGGCATGTCAGACGCAGCCATGCATTTCCCAGTAGATGATCCCTCCTGTGCAGTGCTGGGCAGTCATGTCTGAATTAGGTATGTCAGACACAGCCATGTGTTTCCCAGTAGATGATCCCTCCTGTGCAGTGCTGGGCAGTCATGTCTGAATTAGGCATGTCAGACACAGCCATGTGTTTCCCAGTAGATGATCCCTCCTGTGCAGTGCTGGGCAGTCATGTCTGAATTAGGTATGTCAGAAACAGCCATGCATTTCCCAGTAGATGATCCCCCCTGTGCAGTCATGTTAGCCAGCAGTTCGATTTATGGCACCAAAGTACATCGTGCACAGTGATCAACTATGTGTTTAATGTGCAGTTCAAAGACCTTGGCAGTCTTCATTCTCCACTTGTCATTACTGCATCCCATGTCAATGGATAGTAATTATGAAAGGTGGTGAATTAATTATAATATGGAGAATGTATTTATTTAGCTAAGCACCATTTTTACAACTAGTTTAATGTAACAGTATAATGTAGCACCCATGTTCTGATATTACCAGAGAGAAATGTAAAATAAAGTGTCTCAAGTTGGCATTCTGTAAAGCCATGGGCTTCAGGCAGTGGGTCATACATTTTCCTAGTAAGACCTTTCAGTAAGTGAGACTTCTTTTTACTCTTTCTTAAAAGATCTGAAGATACAGTCCAAAAACGGTAAACCAAATTTATCTGAAAATGTTTCAGCACTTATTTTTCTCTATTGGCGACTCTCAGGAGAAGTTTTAATTGAATATTGAATTTTGCATAAAATGAGTAAACTATTTTTCCATATGCTCCATTTGTTGCATCATCCCAGAATCTAAAAGTTAAGAATTTTAATTCAGGAACATGGGTGCTTACTTTTACGAATATGAGTGACGCTTACACTTATGATATGCATTTTGTGAGGTAGATCTGCAGAAGATATTACGGTTATATAAATACTACATTCTATAAGCTATAAGCAATGATCCACAACTGTGCATGGGCATATCAGGATTTACGCACGGCTGGGTGATTTGATCACAAGGATGAAACCTGAGTGATTAAACAAAGCCAACGGTGGGTAAATTCTGATATACATATAAACAAGAGTTGGTTATTGCTTTTATACAACAACATTATTTAAGGAAAAAATGACTTACTTTTATTAAATAATGCGATTGTAAAAAGGCACTCCTCCTGCCTTCTTCCATGTTGTCTCTGCTATACTGATGTTAATATTCCATGCTTGCACAGTACATCAGTGTAGGAGAAGTGACAGAGTAAATAGAATCTCCGTTCCTGTTTGTTTCGTTTTTTTAGCTGTTAAAAAGCAGACATTTACAGGGACAAGACAAAAACAGGAGGAGAATCAAGTATATTTCAGGTTTAGTTTTGCAGAATATACCTGATTTTAATCATGTTTTAGTGTGTCCTCCACTATATGCCAATAGAAAAGTCTGGCCCCTCAATGCTACTTCTGCAGCCCGAGTTTTTTTCTGTCAGTATATGCTCGATTTACAATGGGCATGCTGATCAGGCTGTCCAATCAACATGCTCATGTATGAATATTAATGAGTCATTATTGTATAAAGTGAAATAAACTACCCTGTATATATGAATAGCTTGCATGTTCCTACATTTGTGAAGTGTATGAAAACAGTGGTGCAGTACCCTCATACAAAACAGATAACAGTCACCCTAAAGTGAAGTCCTAAAACGCAAAACGAATCTTAGAACAAGCTATATGCTGGTCAGTTTGTAAACTAAAATCAGTGGAATAGATACGTGCCCTGCAATATAAAAGTTTTAAAGCATGTTATCATGAGGAGGAGGAAATAATGAAAACAGCGAGTCAAACAAAGAAGAAGCAAAAAAAAATAATAATAATATCCCTAAACCTTATTTAGAGTAAAGTCAACAAAATTCCAGCTGAATAAGATCAGCTCCTTGAAGCTGATCATCTCAGATCACTGTCATTCCTATAGAAATCAGTGTTAGTACAGCTTATATGTCCTTGCCAGCACTGGTTCTCGCATTTTGACTGATTCTTTGTAGTTGTATGACCACAGAGTTGGTATGTGTGTGTATATATATATATATATATATATATATATATATATATATATATATATATATATATATATATATATATAAGACCAGACTAATCCTCCCAGCAGAAAACACTTTTTACAAAATGTCTCACTGAGGTGAAAGCTTGACCGTTTTCACCAAGTTCTACCCTTTTGAACTTATAACTCAAGCAGATATAGATTAAATGAGAGACATTCTTCTCAGCTTTGTTAATATTTGTGATTGTTTTTATGATATTTTGACTTACTGTGGGTGCCGCCTTACTAAAACTAGGTTGCAGACCTTTTGAAGAGTATTGACTATTTAAACAGTCACCCACATATATGTTACTGTTTAAAGTTTTACTACCAAAGATCAGAGCTGTAATGTGCAAGGCGATGTGCATTGTGTTATATAGCTGCTTACAAAATGTCTTGCCTCTGTAAGACAGACCCCAGTGAGTAGCCATATTTTTAAATATCCTTTTAAACATAACTTGTAATGCAACCCAGCTGATAAATTTGATTTGAAATTCAATGGCCTTGTTGACAACAGGACTAAAATACAATTGTCACAACTTTGTATTCAAATCATGTACTTTTGTGCATATTGCTGACATGCTATACTAATACAATTCAAAAAACTGGAGTTTCTTTTGAATCCTGTGTCTATGCTGGGAAATGTATTAACCAGCAGTAATATAATTTTTGAATATCACCTTTCCCAGTACTTCTGATTGCATATGACAGGTAATGTGCTTGAAAGATGCATATTCCTTTTCATGCATTTGATAGTTCCATAATAAAAATCTCAATTTCACTTACAGTACTTGTTGGCTACTTGTGTAGTAAGCACTGCATTTTCAGATGTTTTCTTTTCACCGTTTGATTTCTTTGGAGAGCAATCTCTGTTTAGATGTCCATATATTTTAGTCCAATTTACTGTAAATGTTTACATGTGGACCTTTCAAATAAATTTAATAACCTGTTAATGGCACTGATGCATTGACAGCTATACACAAAATCATTCTAATGGCTGATTTATCACATCTCATATAGTCACATTAACGCTCTCCAAACCCACAATTAACCCCCTGAACCTCCATTAATTAACAAACCATAACCTTGGGGGTCTCCCCATACAAAGATATATGCTTCATTAGTACCTTGACAGAAAAAATGAAAATAACAAAATAACTTTCCGTAAGTGCTTATTTATGCTAATTTGTTGCAAATATTTTGCTGCTAAGAAAATACTTAAAAGTAAACATTTAAATGTAATTCTTTTTTTTTCCTTTGTGGTTTTATTGATCCTTCCTCTATTTATTTGGGGGTCTCCCCAGGGAATATTTCCATGAGGTATGATGTATGTCTTTTTTCTTTTGTAATGGTGTTGTGCTGTAGTCTGAACAAAAGCATGGTTTGGCAGTGAGCTCTATCTCATTTATGAACTATTCCTAATTCAGGTTTCATCAGCTTGGCTCGCACACATTTTTGTCACAATAGCATCAACTTAAACATGCTAAGTTGAGATATGTTTAGTCAAAAATCAACCAACAGTTGTAGAAATCATACCCAGTCCTTAAAGAATAGTTTATTTCTAGCTCATTGCTTTCATTAATAGACAGTTTTAAGTTTGCTTGTAACAGCAAATTAGTTTTTTATAAGGAGAACTGAAAAGAAGTGGTTAAAGATTTAATAGCTAGCATTATATTTACATTTTGAATTTACAGAAATGAAGCTATCAATCAAAGCAGACAGTTAGCTTATCTTTACTGCCCATGAAAGTGCTATTAGAACCTAGAATGATCCCCTGACATCCCCACTATAGCCCCTTTTGTTATGTAGAAGGCCACTGTATCTCACCTTTAATGCCAAGGCATATTTCTGGTGTTGTTTTTGCTTGCATTCAGGTACAACTATTTTAGTACCAAATCTTACATTTTGAATAGTGTCAGGAAAGACCGACATACTGTTAAAAATATACTGTAAACAATTTTTAAAAATATAAAAGATGTTTCATTGTACATTACAAATGTATATCTTTGAAGTTGGGTATATTTGGTAAGTTCCAAAACAGGCATGCAAAATCATGGATTCTGAAGTCTGACTTGTTGAACAATGCAGACACTACACCTGTATGCCTGTAGTGCTACCCGGAGAGCTTGGATATTAAATTACTTGATACATACATGGTGCAGGCAAGGATATTGTATCATCCAAACTGCCATTTCCAAGCGTCATACCCTTTGTGCAATATCGCAGAAGTTAGAACAGTAAATAATAATGCAATGTAATGTAAAACAACTCACCAGCACATAAATAAACTGCTGAAATTTAAAAAGTTATCCCATTCATTTGACAGTTCAGAATCAATTCTACACACAGTAATGTAAAACATGAGGAAAACACTGAAGGGGCGGGGGCAGTAACGAGGTCATCTGTCAGTGACAGCCTGTAAAGGTTTTCATGAAATTATCTGAATCGTAATGCCTTTCAGTTTTCAAGCTAATCATTGTGCCCCTCTTAATATCAGTAGCTTTATTTATGTATATATCTATCTATCAATCTATGTATAGAAATAAAGAGATGTAGACATATATGGGTCACTGTCACTCTGTCAAGTAGTCATTGTCATTTGGTTGACAGTGTGTACAGCTTTGTTCAAGCAAAGCTTTAGTTGATTAGATGTTTGGTCAAGTATGTGTGGTATTGAAGGAAGGAAATTCAGTTATTCCAATGCTGAAAGTTTCAGATATGCAGAATGTTTTGGCATTCAGAATACGCATGCACATGTGTGTGTGTGTGTGTGTGTGTGTGTGTGTGTGTGTGTGTGTGTGTGTGTGTGTGTGTGTGTGTCCATGTGTTTGCAAATTAGGGTTAGAGCAGAGTTAGGTAGGAAGATGATTTAAGATTTACCTCCTTAAATAAAATGAAGAATTTAGTGTTAGAGATTATTCAGATATTTGAACTGAGTAAAACTAATTATATACTAAGTGAAATTATTCCCTGTATGACTATGAGAGATTATTGAGCACCAATGCTCATAATTTTAACAACTGGTTATGTCACCTTACAACAGTTTATCAATTAAAGTTAATGAAATATTGAGAGGAGTGTATTTTTGGATTACAGGATGTTTGCTATGGATAAGTTACATTTAAGCCAATATGGAGCATTTTTGGTTTCCAATAAGATGCTTGAATATGTTAAGCCTTTTTGAGGACAAATCACAAAATTCATCTCAGCCAAGTGTAATAGATTTGATAGGCTTTAAGGTGCTATTATTGTAAACCACAAAGCTTAGGTAGTAAGTTGGATGAATTACTGGGTGTTATATTTGAAGGAGCTATAACATAATTCTGATTGCTGAATCATGGAATACTTCTATGTTTGATATAAATAGTTATAACAAATATGAGTGTGAGAGGAACAGTTGAAGGTGGTGGAGTAACTACGTGGATTCATAGATCAATTTCATCTATGTTAGTAGATGTTATTCCAGAAATGGAATGTATAATAGTTAAGATAAGAGATGGTAGATGTAATTATGTTGCTAATATTGCATTAAGCTATCTTTTGACAAGTATAGAAATGGGTAGGCATATTTTGTTTTTAAATAAAATGGAAAAAGTTCTGATTTAAAAAAAACATTATTGTTCTGGGGGATTTCATGGGTTCGTTTAACTGGTAAGAATTGTTTTGAATCAGTATTTTTTGAATATGGTTCTTATAAGAGGGTCGGCACAACTTCTGCATGATAATAAAAGAGTTAACCATCTCCTGGATTATGTAATTATTAATGTTCCTGAAATTGTTACTAATGTGATTGTAACAATGCCTCTTTAAAAATTTGATCATAACTCAATACATTTTGATCTAAATTTTTATATAAATAAGATTCTTAACCTGTCAACTGATGATTACAAATCAGTTAATTGTAGTAAATTAACTACCACTATTCAGGGGACAGACTGGTATAAAGTGACACACAATTATTCAGTAGATAAAGAATATCAATTATCAATAAGTACGTTGTTTTCGTCTGTTGACACAACAAGGAAAACTGATACTGGTATTAGCGCAAAGACAGATAAGACATTATGGTGAAACATGGCACTAAACAGATTACGAAGAAAGAAGAAAGGACAGTCTGATGTTTATAGAAAATATTCTACTATACAGAATAAAAGGCTGTGCAATAATACAAGTAAGACTCTAAAGAGGACAATTAAACAGATGAGAGGTGAGTATGAGGTAAAATTGATATTTAATAACACTAATAAACAGCATTTTATAAATACATTCATTCACGTTGTAAAAACATATCAATAACAGATACATGCATAATTAATGAGTGCGAAGTATGTGATCTGCGCACTATAGCTAACAAATGTAATGATTATTTTTTATTAAAAATGTTGATAGTAAGGATACACACAGTGGTGGCTTTTTAAACCTGAATAATTGTGCCCTTGTAATACTGAAAAATACATAACTGAAGCTTTAAATAAGAAAAAAAAAAACAAAAAAACTTCTGCAATGGGTCTGTATATGATTTCAGGGTTTTTACCGGTCACAGTGAAGGATGTACTATCTCCTGTTTTGCATATATTATACAACAAATTTTTAATTCTAAATTATGTGCCAGATCAGAGGAAAGTTTCACACACAACACTTGTATATAAAAAGGGAAAGAAATATGACACTGGGAATTATAGACCAATAAGTCTGATCTCTATTTTAAGTGAAAGCTTTGAGTGATATATTATTGATCTTTTACTAAGACTGGAACTTCTCCTTCTAAAATTGATCTTGAACAGCACGGTTATTGTAAAGGTAGATTAGCACTTACTAATTTAATCACTTTCTATAATAACATTATAGAAGCAATGGAACAGGATTTATCACCTAGTGTCTTATTTTTAGATTTGTCAAAGGCCTCTGATAGTCTGTCCCATCAAGTAAATGAAAAATGTTTAAAAATTTTAAAAGTGGATGATTATATAGTTAGATGGATTATGGAAAGGTTAAGGAATAGATATCAAAAAAATCAAATATAAAGGCATTTTATCCAGTTCTTTACTTGTACAGTCTGGTGTACCACAGGGTTCTGTTGTAGGACCTGTTATTTTTAACATGGTCTTTTCCACTATACCAAAACAAAGAGAAATATGGTTTCCTCCCTTTTTTAATTTCTCCATGTCTTTTGGGTTTCTAATACCATGACAGGAATGGACTCCATTCCTAAGTCAAAGTATGATTAAAGTTCATGAAATTGCTATTGTTTCAATCTTTGATGTCAGCCAGAAGTACCCGCAATGTGCCCATTAATGACTCCTGCAATTTGTACAGAGTAACATATATTGGTAACATATCTAAGTACGATTGTAAATTCTTTTTTATAAAACCCATTGCTCCTACAACTATTGGAACTGTTTGGGTATCCTTCTTCCACATTGCTTTCATTTATGCCTGCAAATCCTGGTATTTTATGACTTTGTATCTCTGTATGTAAGACAAAGTAGTCACTAGGTGTAGCAATTTCAATGATCAATGTTACGTTTGTCTTCTTTTTATGAACTGCTATATCTGGTTTTCTCATATCTATTTTTGAACTGTTGGTAATGGGTGATTCCATGTGATATAAACTTCATAATTTTCTATAGTGCATTGTGACTCATGTTTAAAATGTTTTTCAGATACTTCAATATTATAATGTTTGCACAATTGCCAATGCAACAGTCTTGCCACATTATTATGCCTTTCACTATACAATTCTTCTGCCATTAGTACATCATAACCAGCAACAAGATGTGTGACTGTTTCTGATTCTGTTTTACAAAGCCTACATTTGTCTGTTATTCCTACATATTCAATGGACTTTGTAAACCAGCGTGTACATAGTCCACTATGTTGGGCCACCAATATTAACCTTTCATCTTTTGGTTTAAATTCATCTCTCCTTAACCATTCCTCTGTTCAGTCCTGATCAATATGATGTTGTTCCAAGAACTTTCTGTGCTTGCAACAATATTTATGCATTTTACACATTTCTTGCCTTCTCATCTGATCCTTCACGTTATATTCTTTCTTGTGTGTTTTGGCACATTCAGCTGATGCCTGATTCTTATGTACTTCAGGTTTGGTTTCCATTCCTGCTTAACACCGATATGCTTCTACTAAACTAAGTAGAGAAGTCATCTTAGACTTATTCTCCTCATGTTTTAAAACTTCCACTACATTTGGGCCTTGTGAAGTCAGCAGATATGTATGCAGTCCTACAATTGCAGACCTATACATGTAATCAATTTTGAGGAGTCCCATACCTCCTCCAGAATGGGAAATATATAGTGTTGATATACATTGATATTTATAAACCATTAGATGAGCTTGAAGCATCCTTCTTGTTTTCCTGTCCAGCTGATCCAACACCTTTTGGGGCCAATCCATCACTCCAAAATTGTAAGTTAGGACAGGAAGAGTAAATTGGTTTATAGCTTCACCTTTGCTCCTAGACCCATTATGCTGTGTTGTTTGATACTGAATCCTAACCACTGTTTGACTGGACATATGAGATTGCTTCATCAAAGGAGTTTAGTACTTTTGTGACCTTCAAAAAATAATTTAATTTGAGCAGGGAATAAAATATGAGTCTGATGCCTCTCGTTTTTTTTACTTTTAAATACTAGTTATTATCAACCCAGATTACACTGTTTCCCTGCTTAGGATGAAGATTTGGCTATGCAATTCTTAAGATTATTTCTTTATCTAAAAAGGAAATAAATACGGCAATAAATGGTTCTAGGAAAAATACCATTTTTACTTGGAAATGTTGAAAGGGATTTATGTGTCCATTCTGTTCCATGAGAAAGTCCTTCAAGTAAATTCAGGATGTTTGGTAGTCATGAATCTTAATTAATGCAATCATATTATCTCCTTCTAATGTTTACAGAATGCCATATATTCCCAGATTATTTATATATTTCCTGTTCTCAAAATTATCATTTATTTGTGAATTGTCTTCTTCTGACAAGCAACTTTTGTCTCTCTACAAACCATAAAGGTCCAGTAGTCTTGGTCTTTATTCCAGCCGTGTAGCTAAGATCTGAGACAGTATTCCAACATGGTCAGATTGATACCTCACAAAATACCTTCAAGTCTCTCTTAAAAGAACATCTCACTAACTCCTGCTCTGCTCATGTTCTACAGTAACCTAATATTTTTCTCTAGCTCTGCTTTCTTTCACCAATTCACTCTTGAGCTACTTTTATTCAGCCTCCTACTTTCTAAGAAACACCTGTTCTTTCAATATCCCTTCAATCATACAACTTGCTGTAACAGGGTATATCATTGCAAAAATATGCCTACTCTAACGTATAAATCTAGGTGTAACTCTAGTCATTCTCATTTTAATTATACTCGATACATCTGTCCAACTGTAAAATCGTAAAATGTTAATATTTACACTACTACTGTATTTATATCCTACTAATATACAAAATTATAGTACTATTGCATTTATGTGGCATCAGTGTTGGATGAATTTGTACTATTGTTATGTTTTTGTGGAGTCTTTTCTCTCAGGCCTCCACTAAAAACAGGTAACCACTACCCATTCAGACTTTCCTGGTTAACAAATGACAAATTAATGAATAAATAAACAATACCTTCTAATAATATCTAACAAATGGGGACCAGAAATTAAACAGTTATCAGTGTTTATACCCAAATCTCCAATAATATTAACCTCTTGAATACTAACATTATGCAAAGTATAGGTGTAGTTAGGATCCCCATCTATAAATTGCATAAAACAGGTTTCATTAACATTAAATTTCATGCCAGTCATTGTGACCCAGTTAAATAAGGTATGCAGATATGACCGAAATGAGAACTGATCCGTTATCCCAGAATTTTCGTTCTAACTTTTATAACATCTGCATATTTACTCATCCAGTATTTTTCACCTGGAAAATCGGCCATAAAAATGGTAAATAAAACTGAAACAAGAACTGAGCCCTGAGGCTTACCTGCTGTTATCTCCCTCTCGTGTGATAAGGTATTACCAATCTTTACCTCACAGCTCCTCCCAATCAGCCATTTGGTAATCCAGCTAATTACATACCCATTTATATTGCATTCTTTTAATAAAGAAATGGTCCTAGAGTGTGGCATAGTACCAAAGGCCTTCGACTTATTCAAATATATATCAGTAGCTGCACCTTCATCCAATATTTTCCAGAAATGCCAATAAAAGAAAGGTAAATTAGTACAACATTGTCCAGTCAGGATAAAACAGACAGCTGAGGGTTCAGTTCAAGCAGCTTTATTCACATCAGGGTTGAGGCTTAGTAACTTTAATTTAAATAAACTAATAAACAGACTGACTACTGCACTCATACATATTAACAATCTAGCTGTTCTCTGAAAATGACACTGCTGCCTACACGTGGAAGTCAGAGGAAGGGCTCTGAGCTAACGAATCTGAGATATATAACATTAAGTATCCTGTTTTTTTGCTTATTTCTGAGTTATTTAAAGCACTTTTATTTTACTCACTGTGTGTGAGGTATTAAGTAGAATTTTCTACAATTGTTAAGCATCTTGTTGGGTTTGTTTGTTCTAATTTTTGTTTCCCACCCTCCATCCCTCTTGGTATCCTGTTTTTATACTTGGTGGCTTTGCAGTTGCCCACCCCTACTGTAAATTTGATCTGGGACACTCCTCCCAGTCTAGTGTCATTACCTCATTCTACCTATTCCAGGGAGAACATTTGAGAAGGCCAACCCAGTTAGCTTCTGCTCCTCCTTTCCCATTTCCACTTTATAAAAAAAAACTATATATATATATATATATATATATATATATATATATATATTTTTTTTTTTTTTCTAAGCTTGTTTCCTGCCTTTCCTATAAGTTATCTAGTCCAGATACAGATTTGCTGTATCCAGGACTGTTTGTAAGCTTCTGAGCCCCCAAGCCTTTCTGTGTTGGAGGGAAGACTTCTAGCTTAAATGTATTTCTTAGAACTATCCAGTTTTCTAGTTTTAGCACTCAAATATGTTTCTTTGAGCTCAGCACTTGTTCAGAAGTCATTGTAAGCACTAAATAAGCTACAAATTACTACAGCACTCAACTTTCCTCATTTGTCTAGAGGAAAACAGTTTTTAGTACTTAATAAATAAGCACCTATCCAGGCATGTCTAAGGGTCAGCTCCTGGTGTTTTCTCCTGTCTACTTCATGAATCTGGGCATCTTGGGGCAATGCAGCAATTGCCTCATGTACACAGA
The DNA here is from genome assembly GCF_019279795.1 of Protopterus annectens. Taxonomy (NCBI): domain Eukaryota; kingdom Metazoa; phylum Chordata; order Ceratodontiformes; family Protopteridae; genus Protopterus; species Protopterus annectens. The sequence goes on from NC_056748.1 coordinate 532,128,633, forward strand.
CAACCCTCTCCTCCTACCACCCAGCACTACAACCTGTGAGAGATGCACTTATATAACCAAACTGGAAGCAAAGCTCTCTTCACCCAAGACTGGACTAGACAGTCAAGAGGAGAAGGTAAACACTTGCACCACACCACTCTCATCACATAGTCCCTCAAAACCTACACCACCAAAACACACACATAAAAGCACAAAACACACACCTACATTCATGGAGGCTCTCAAAAAAAATCTACCCAAGCAACAGGGACCTCCAAAGCAGAAATGCAAGCAACCTCCACCCCCCAACACAACCTAAATGACACATAGCCCAGAAACTCAGTGTGCCACTCAACCGCAGCCCATAAGGAATAACAACGTACCTAACACTCTAGTCATAGGTGACTCTATAGTCAGGCACACTGGTGTTCCACTCACCAGGCTAAACAAGGAGAAAGTCACTGTCAGCTGCCTGTCAGGTGCCAGGATCTTCCACATAATGCATGCACTCAGGTGACTCCACAGCAAGTACAAATATGACTCTGTCATTGTCCATGTTGGTGTGAATGACCTGAGACGTACCTCCCTGGACTACATGAAAAGAGACATGGAGGAGCTTTCTGATCTTGTAGCCCAGTCAGGTATGACCCTAGCCCTGAGTAGCATCCTACCATCACCCAGAATGATGCCACAGTACAAGGACAAAATGATTGACTTCAACACTTGGCTAAGCTTCTGGTGTCATTCTAAGGGGATCCAGTATCTGTCTGCCTGGGATGACATGCTCAACAAACCACTATGATTTGCCAGAGATGGCCTGCACCTGTTGCCCTTGGGATTCCAGATACTGGCTAAGGCTCTTGCCACCTCTATAGTGCCTTTTTTAGGCAAGATTCAAATGAAAAATTCACCACCATAACAGGTACAAGCAAGCAAAATCTGAGGGTAATGCTACTCAATGCTACAAGTCTAAACCTCAAAATGCACTCACTCAAGACACTCCTTAAAATGGAGAACATCGACATCTGTGCAGTGACAGAGACCTGGTTCAAGGCTCCAGAGAGCACCCCTGCATTACCAGGCTATAATTCATACCACACCTTTCGGCCACCTAACTTGGACCAAAGCACTAAAGTCGGAGGCGTGTCCATATCCATTAATGATATCCACACCTCCAGGCTAGTTGCTCAGCATAATGCATCTGAGATTATCCAAGTGCAACTAACTCTGGGCAAAACCGCAATGCAAATTGTAGCTTGCTACAGATCCCCCACCATGCCCAAGGATTCCCACTCCTCAATTCTTGATATTCTGGAAAATATTAGGGTGCAACCTAACACCCTAATAATGGGTGATTTCAACTACCCCACCATTAACTAGGAAAACTACTCATGTGCCAACTCTTGTGCTCAACATTTTCTGGAATTCATAAATTCCAATGCCTTGGATCAACTTATCCACACCCCCACCAGGGGCAGCAATATCCTAGACCTGGTCATTACCAACATAGGTAACCAGTGTTCTACACCAGAGGTCAATTCCTCACTGGTCAGATCTGACCACAAGCAAATCACCCTAGACATCCATCCCAGCCCCACCCCCAATAGGGAAACCACCGTAAAAAATTTCTCCAAAGCCAACTTCACACTTCTTAAGACAGAAGTGGCAAACTTCATGACACCCATGCTGACGGACAATAGAGATACGACTGCTGAATCCTATACAATTGGACCTTATAAGCACTTACACAAGTGCATGGATCGTGCAATCCCTAACAGAACCAAGATGCTATCCTCCAAAAAAAGGAAGCCAATCTGGTGGTCCCCTGCTATAAACAAACTCTACAACAGAAGAAAGGAACTGTTGCAAAAAAGAGTAAAATCCCATGATTGTAGGAACTCCGCGGTCACCCTCAGTAAGAAGCTGAGATCCCTCATAAAATCCTCCAAAGCTAGTTACAAAAACAAAATCGCCACTGATTCTAAAGACAACCACAAAGCATTCTATAGCTATGTCAAGAATCTCAATGGCAACACTCAGATATGCTCTGAGTTACAACACAATGGCACTAAATATACAGAACCAACTGATATTGCCAACATCCTGGCAGATAGGTTCAGTGCTAACTTTACCCCTCTCTCATCCCCTAAAGGGCCCATCTCTATACCGGAAGAATGCAAAGTACCTGTAATCATGGCTGAACAGGTAAAAAACACACTCTCCAAAGCCAAGAAAACAACATCCATGGGACCTGACAACATCCCAGGCTGCGTTCTACATGAACTAAAGAACTAACTGGCACCTCACCTAAGTACCATGTTCAGTTATAGCCTCACCTCAGGCTTTGTGCCCACTGAATGGCACACAGCAACTGTTATCCCACTCTGAAAAGGGTGAGCCACCATGGACCCCGGGAACTACCGCCTCATTAGCCTGATGAGCCTGGTCTGCAAGGCTATGGAGTGTATCATCATGGAACTTATAAACAATGACATTGGTAATCTCCAAACTCTGGACCCTACCCAGTTCAGGTTTGTAAAAGGCAGATCATGTCTCCTAAACCTGATAGACTTCTTTGAAGCGGTCACCAAAGCTGTAGATGAGGGTAAGGTAGTACACATCCCCCACTCTGGAATTATAGATAAACTCACTAAACTAGGTATAAATCCCTATGTCACAAGATAGGTTGCCAACTGGCTCACTGACCGAACCCACACTGTGAAAGTAGTAGACTCAAAATCCAACTTCAGACCAGTGACAAGTGGAGTACCACAGGGTTCAGTCCTAGGTCCTCTCCTGTTTGGTATCTACTTCTCTGAAGTACAGGCTAACACAGGAGGTCTTTGGCTAACAAAGTTTGCAGATGACTGAAAACTAGGAGCCATAATCAAATCTCCTAATGATGTGGATATCCTACAAAAGGGCCTCACTGAGACAGATGCCTGGTGTCAAAGCCATGGCCTCAAGCTCAATGCCAAAAAGTGCATTGTCATCCCTTTTGGTAAAAACTCTGTACCCATGAACTACCACATAGGCGGTAGTTTACTTAACACCGAAAGTGTGATAAGAGACCTTGGGACACAGGTGGACCTCTCCTTTGATAATCACATTGCCACAGTAGTCAGGAAATCCTTTTACATGGCACACCTCATAACAAAAGGTTTCTCATCCAGGAAAAAAGAGGTCATTGTTCCCCTCTAGTCATCACTCATTAGACCCATTATAGAGTACAATGCCCCTTTTGGTATGTACCTCACAAGACATCTACAAAACTGGAAAGGCCACAGAAATACCTCACAAAGAGGATTACCGGCCTCAAACAGATGTCCTACGCAGGCTGTCTCAAAAAACTCCAGTTTTACTCAGTCGCATATCGCCTACTCAGAGATGATCTCTGCCTAACATACAAAGCTATGTCAAACCCAGAGCTGTTGGACATGCTCCACGTAAAGAAATCCCAATCCCTCCGAGCTACATGCTCTAGGGACCTAAACCTTGTCACCACAATAAACAGAACATGCTGGAGGGATGGATTCCTGTCTCGGAGACTTCCCATACTCTGGAACAAACTACCTATCTATATAAAACAAACCTCCTCATTAGCACTCTTCAAGAAAAATCTTGATGATTGGATGGGAGATAGGAAATTCACCCCGGGGATCACTTCTGTGGCTCTGCTTGACAGGGGCACAGGAAAATCATTTTCTTGGGTGGCAAAAGCCAGGGTACCATTTGGTTAGGCTTATATAGGCCCTAGGGCCAATAGCCTAGTATCTACCTATGAACCTATGAACCTACATCTGGTCAAGAGGAGAAGGTCAACACTTGCACTGCACCACATGGACCACATAGCCCTCCAGAACACACACCAGCACTGCCTTCACATAAAAACACAAACCCCACACCCACCTTAGTGGAGGCTCTCAATATAAATCTACCCAAACAGCAGAGACTTCCAAGGCAGAAATGCACTCGACCACCACAACACAACACAACACTAATCACGAGATACATAACTCTCCTAAGCAGTGTGCCACTCAACCAAAGCCCGTAAGACATAACAGCATGCACAATACACTAGACATAGGTGACTCGATAGTGAGGCACACTGATCTCCTATTCACTAGGTTGAATAAGGAGAAAGTAACAGTCAGCTGCCTGTCAGGCACCAGGATACGCCACATAATGCATGCACTAAGGTCTCTCAACAACAGGTATGAACATGACTCTGTCATTGTACATGTGGGTGTCAATGACCCGAGATGTACTTCCCTGGACTACATGAAAAGAGACATGGAGGAGCTCTCAGATTATGTAGCCCAGGCCAGTATGTCCCTAGCCCTGAGCAGCATCCTACCATCACTCGGAATGATACCGCAGTACAAGCAGAAAATGATTGATTTCAACAATTGGCTAAGTTTCTGGTGTCATTCTAAGGGGATCCAGTATCTGTCTGCCTGGGTTGACATGCTTGACAGACCTCAATGCTTTGCCAGAGATCACCTGCATCTGTCACCCCTGGGCTTCTGGATACTGGCCAAGGCTCTTGCCAGCCCTATAGTGCCTTTTTTAGGTGGTGTTGCAAAGACCAAATTACCACCATAACAGATACAAAACAATGCAATCTGAGGGTCATGCTGCTCAATGCTAGAAGTCTAAACCTCAAAATGCACTCACTCAAAGCACTCCTTAAAATGGAGAACATCGACATTTGTGCCATAACAGAGACCTGGTTCAAGGCAACAGAAAGCACCCATGCACTACCAGGCTATAACTCATTCCACTCCTTTCAGCCCCAGAACCTGGACCAAAGCTCCAAAGGCAGTGGTGTTTTCATATTCATAAAAGATACGCACACCTCCAGACTGGTAGCCCAACATAATGCATCTGAGATACTTCAGGTGCAGCTAACATTGGGTAAGACAGTGATTCAGGTCATGGCCTGCTATAGGTCCCCAACCATGTCCCAAGACTCACACTCCACGTTCCTAAGCACCCTGGAGAATATTAGGATCCAACCTAATACTCTCATACTGGATGACTTCAACTACCCCTCCATTAACTGGGAAAACTACTCATGTACCAATACACTTGCCCAATGTTTCCTGGAATTCATTAATTCCAGTGCCCTGGACCAGCTCTTTCTGACCTACACTAGCGGTAGCAGCATCCTTGACCTGCTCATTACTAACATGGGTGACTGTTGCTCTACACCAGTAGTCAATTCCTCCCTGGTCAGATCCGACCACAAACTAATCACCTTGGAAATCCACATCCCTCCCACCCACCCCCTGCAAAGGTAACCATCATGAAAAACTGAAAAACTTCTCCGAAGCAAACTTTGGGCTCCTATAAACAGAGGTGGCTAACTTCAAGGCACCCATGCAAATGGAGAATAGTTGCATGACTGCCGAATCATTCACCAGTGCACTGTACGAACATGTACACAGATGCATGGATCTTGTCATACCCAATAGAACCAAGATGCTCTTCTCCAAGAAAAAGGAAGCCAATCTGTTGGTCTGCTGCCATAAACAAACTCTACAACAGAAGGAGTAAACTGATGCAGTATATGGTGAAGTCCCAAAACTGGAAAAATTCCCTTATCAGCCTCAACAAAAAGTTGAGATCCCTCATCAAATCCCCTAAAGCTAGCTATGAAAACAAAACTGCAGCAGATAGTAAAGACAACCACAAGGCCTTCTATAGTTATGAAAGAATCTCCACAGCAATACCCAGATTTGCTCTGAGCTACCACACAATGGTACCTCCTATACCAAGCCAACATATATTGCCAATATACTGGCCGACAGATTCGGTGCCAACTTTACCCCTCCTCCCCAAAGGACCAGTCACAATACCAGTAGATTGCCAGGCACCCAGTATTACTGCTGCACAGGTTAAAATAAGCACTTTCCAAAGCCAAGAATACAGCTTCTATGGGACCTGACAATATCCCTGGTTGTGTTGCACATGAACTACAGAGTGAACTGGTACCTCACCTGTGTGCCCTGTTCAATCACAGCCTCACCTCAGGCTTTGTCTCTACTGAATGGTTCACTGCTACAGTCATCCCTTTCCACAAAGGACGAGTGACTACAGACCCTGGGAATTATTGTCCCATTCGCCTGACAAGTCTGATATGCAAAGCTATGGAATGCATCATCATGGACCTAATAAACAAGGAAATAGGGAATCTTCAAACTCTGGATCCCACAAAGTTTGGTTTTGTGAAGGGTAGAGCATGCCTGCTCAACTTGGTCAACTTTTTCTTTATGTCAGTTACCAGAGCTGTGGATGAAGGCAAGGTGGTTCATACAACCTACCTTGATCTGGCCAAGGCCTTTGATACCATTCCCCACTCAAGATTCAAAGAAAAACTCACTAAGCTAGGCATCAACCCCTGTATCACTAGGTGGGTTGCAAACTGGCTCACAGGTAGAACCCACAATGTGAAAGTAGCTGACTCCAAGTCAGACTGCCGACCAGTCACTAGTGGAGTCCCACAGGGTTCGGTCCTGGGTCCTCTCCTGTTTGGTATCTAGTTCTCTGAAGTCCAGGCCCAACATGAAGGGACTCTGGCTGACGAAGTTCACAGACAAATGCAGGTTGGGAGCTATTATTAACTCCCCAAGTGATACTGACCTGCTACAGAAAGGCCTCACTGAGTCCAACGACTGGTGTCAGAACCATGGCCTTAAGCTCAATGCCAAAAAAATATGTCGTTATCCCCTTTGGGAAAAAACTGGTTCCCGTGAATTACCACATTGATGGTAGTCCACTGAACACAGAAGGCATTATAAGAGATCTGGGAACACAGGTTGATTAGCAACCTCCCTTTTGACCACCACATTGCCACTGTGGTCAGAAAGTCCTTCTATGTGGCTCATCTCATTACTAAGGGTTTTGCATCCAGGAAGAAAGATGTCATTGTTTCTCTCTACTCTTCCCTCATTAGGCCAATCATTGAGTACAATGCCCCATTTGGCATATACCTCACTAAACACCTGCAACAACTGGAGAGGCTGCAAAACTACCTCACAAACAGGATCCTAGGCCTTAAACATTTGTCCTATATGGACAGACTAAAAAAACTCCAACTATTCTCTGTTGCATATCGCCTAATTAGAGGCGATCTCTGCTTGACTTACAAAGCCATGTCTGACGCAGCTCAGTTAGAAATGCTACATCTAAAGAGATCCCAATCCCTCCACACCACATGCTCCAGAGACCTCAGCCTCATTACCACGATCAACAAAACATGCTGGAGGGACAGGTTCATAACCCAGAAACTGCCCATGCTATGGAATAGACTTCCCATACATGTCAAGCAGAGCATCTCACTGGTCCTCTTCAAGAGAAATCTTGATGAGTGGATGGGAAATAGAAAATTCACCCCAGGGATCAATCCAGTGGCTTTACTCGACAGAGGCACTGGGAACTAACGTCATGTAGCACGATGCCAGGGTAATCCTATGGGCTAGACTTGTAAAGGCTCCAGGGCCATTAGCCTAGTACACACCTATGAACCTATGAACCAATATGCATGTGCCCTCACTTTGAAATGCTTCTTAAAGTAACAACACATGCTCTGTTCTACACACATGACCTTCCAACTACAAAATCATGCTGTGTAAAAATCAAACTTTCTCTCCAGTATATCAGTAATATACTTAGAAATTACCTATTAACAACATTTACTCAAAATACCAATGAGACTAATTGGTCTGAAATTTTAAACCCTATAATGGTCACCAGCCTTAGCCAATGGAACAATATGTGCCAATTTCCAAATTATGGGGGTGGACATAACCTGTTTCAAGTGTTCTTTGAAAAAGAAAAGTCAGGCAAGGGAAACTTTCTTTCATGATAGCGGAAAAAATCCCATTAATTATATCAGAACATGTGGGTAAACTATGTTTTGTGACACCTGAGCACTGGCCCAGTGGGAAGGATAACAAATACACACCTAATAAAGTACAATTTCCCTTAAGAGCACACAGAGATCACAGTCAGTCTGGGGCTGGTTTCTCTCCACTAACATCAATGAAGGACGTCCACATTGGGAAGGATGACAAATACAAACACACACAGTAAAGTACAATTTCCCTTAAGAGCACACAGAGCTCACAGTCAGTCTGGGGCTGGTTTCTCTCTTTTTCTCCAGATCACCAATAAGACTCCCCACCTGCACAGCTATAGAGTGGAGTCCTTAGCCAGGGTTCCAAGCCAAGTCCTCCCAGCACTCTCTCTGTGAAATCAGTGCTTTGTGTCCCTGCTCAAGTAGCTGACACACACTTTGAGATATGATTTATATACAAACACACAGACACTCCTGAGGAAGGCTGGCACAGGTTCACTAGGTATGCCCCTTCTGCCCAGGCTATAAAGTAGTAATCCACTGCCACCAGAACCCCTAATATCAGTTACTAAAAAGGCCCTTACCAAAGGGTGTCCAATTATTACTGTGCAATATTATTATCCAGTTAGCAAGTGTAACCAGAACTTTTAAGGCTTATTGGAGTGAATTTGTACAGTATCACTATATACATGCAATGTACTCTAGAGCTTAAATTATCTCTACACAAAACAGCCACGGTTGAAAGGTTTAAAATATTTAATAGTAAATAATAAAAACCAAGATGACACTTCTTACTACACAGTGCTAATCAGGAGTTCAGACATCACAGGAAAATGCTTAAAATAATACTTTAGAATAGTTCTGAAATAAATATAGAAAACAGACTAAACTTACTATTTTCTATATTTCCCTAAGAGCAATCACAGTTCTAAATAAACTTACATATAGAGCAAAAGCAGAGTACTGGTGAGTTGATGTCAACTTTAGACAAAATCCAAAATGCTCTCTCTCTCTCTCTCTCTCTGAGACAGTCTTTTAAATTGATAATACATCACTGCTGACTCATTTTAGATTACATCATTCTTCCCTGGTTCCCAGGCTAACAGAAACTAAGAGTTTAAGATATCTTTGCTTTTGCACATGGTCAGGAAACCACAGCAATTAAAGACATCATGTAAAATCTAGCAATTAACTCTGGTCTCAATACAATAGAAAGAATATGCTGGTCCAGACTGAGATCAAACAGTCATACAATACTTGACTTATCAGCTTTCTTCCAGCAGAGTGCAATGTTGTTAAATTTTTGACGCTCAACATTTAACACAATTTTCTTACATTTAAGAGAGCAAGCCTGTGGCTTGTATTAATATTTACAAATGACAGAATTACTTGCAAAATTCTATCTAGCTAGGCTGGCAGCCTTCACGTGTTTAACCATCCTTAATAGATTATCTGAACTTGACGAGGAAAGGAGAAGGCAATCACCAGAAATTTTAAACAAAACTTTTCCATTATTAAAATTTATACCAGGACATACAAAATGATTAAAAAGACAATAAATAGTACTAATAACCAAAGTATTTCCAACAGTGATAGCTAAACCAAATCCTCAACAATTTGCCAGAAAACTTCAATCTTATAAGGAATAGGTCAAATGAGGCAAAGTCAGGGACTTTCTGCAAATTTAGGGACACTTTCAACTTGGCTTCACATAAAAAGTGTCCAAAGCTTATTTCATTCAATGTATACAAGTCTTGTAAAGCCAGAATATAAGATGAACAAATGATAAGAAAGGTATGTTGCTTTCATCCACAACTAACTCCACTCCCCCATTTATTTATTTATTTATTTATTTATTTATTTATTTATTTATTGATTGATTTATTTTGCATTTGTTAACCAGGTTGGTCCAGCTGGGTAAGAATTTACCCTTTTTCAGTGGAGACTCGAGGGGAAAAGCCCCAAACAGACATACAAGTAGAGACAAGTTTACAATAATACAGAGCAAAACAATGTCATGAATACAATGGATAAGAAAAAAATAATGTACTCCATGGAATTAAACATAGCTATATACAAAAATATAATAATAAGGGTGTAAAAGGAAAAACAACGATAATAAATCAAGAGGGATGCAGTAAAGGAATTAAGGTTATAGGTAATCATTTGATATATTTTATAATATGGCATTATTAGATTAGAGGCTAGAAGGAGAAATTGTGTAAGTGCAGGGGGCCTCAGATCTGAGGATGAAACTAGTGCAGAAGAAAAACGAGAGAAATGTGTATGTACAAGGGGCCTCAGATCCGAGGAAGAGGTGGTATAGAAGAAGAAAGTAGTAAAGGAGGGATGTAGTGATCTAGAGGGAGGGTGTAAAAGGGAGAGCAAATAGATCTAGTAAGTTATAGAAATAGAAAGTAACTGCAACACCCAATGATTTGGCAAAAAAAAAAAAAACATTTTTTTATGAGGAGCAAACCAAATAATGAGGCAAATTCAGGGACATTCTATAAATTCCCAAACAGTTTCAACTTGGTTTCTCACAAACAGCACCCAGAGAGTAAATAGTCCAGCTTACTTCATACAAATGCACAATAGTCCTGTAAAGTCAGACTGTAAACTTAGCAAATTACAAGACAGTAAATTGTAGAACAAAAATATGAGGCTAAGAGAAGGACATTCTGCAAAGTAAGTGACAGCTTCAATAAAGATTGGCCAGAGGGTAAATGTTTATTTCACACAAATGCAAGCTAGTCCCTAACGCTAGACATTAAACTGAGTGTATGAAGAGGGGAAGCTGCTTTCATCCACAGCAAAACTAACTACCTCAGTCTGGTTGTCCTCTAGACATGTTAAAAAGAGACAAGAAATATTGCAATTTATTTTACATAAAAGCACAATAACTCTTAATGCCAAACTTTAAACTGAGCAAACAAAGAGAGCAAGCTACTTTCATTCACAGCACAGCTACTGGCCCCCCTCACCCAACCACCTACCCACTCATTTGGTTTCCTGCAAGCATTTTAACTCATCCAAGCTTGTAATGCCTTTCTGGTATAATTTTAGTTTACACCAATAACCCCTTATAGCATACAAACCTTTTTGGGTCTGGCTTTTGTAACTAAGTGACATACCAGCAAATAAAAAGCAGTATTAAATGACACTAAGATTGTTAATCTGGTATTTCCTGCAGTAGAGAAATTAATCACTGTTTGTCACCTTATATTCATATTTTCATGTTTATTTTCATATTTTCATAACTGACAGCCCTACATGTTCTTGAGGGGTATGGTATGATATGCTATGGTGGGAGACAGAAAAATATTGTCAATATCCATTTATATTACACTATACCTGAGATATTTCTAGCTGTTGGTTAATAATTATGAAAATAAACAATATATGCAATATTTCCATATATGCAATATTTGATTACCGGGGACTTCCCCGGTAATCAAACTGAAAATAAATAAATAAAAATAAATTTCAGTATGAACTTAATAATTCAAAAAACAAGTGACTTACAAACTGTTGCACAACATTTGGTGAAACCTTTGATGTTATTGAAGAAATCTGTTTTTGATATTTGTACTTTTGTTACATGTCTTGAGAGATATCCAGAATAATTTGTTTTGCTGATCATACAATTAAGCACATGTTCTCATATTTCTGTACATATCTTAATAAACAACACATAGATGAATTTCTTGTTGTCACATAAAAGCTTTTGTATAACAAAAACTATTCTGACAATATATGTCTAGCTTGTAGTTACCAAGAAATGACAATTTGAGAAACTTTAGGAAAAAAAATGTAATTTGGGGATTGTCTGCATTATAATATATTATAACACTTATGAAAAGACTATGAGTGCTGTGTCTGTTGTCACTGTAAACAGTACTTCTTACAGACAGCACTGATATTTGAACAGTTGTGATCACTTTTATTGTGCACAAAATATTTACATTTGTTTATTTTATGCTTTTTAAGTACATTTTCAGAAAATGTAATGGAATGCAAGCTATGTGTAGGCTGCTGGAGGTGTGACATTCCACACCACAAAGGTGCTAATTAACTAAGAAAACAGACAATAAGAATCCCAATTTACTTCACACAAATGAATACTAGCACCTAATGCCAAACTTTGAACTAAGCAAATGAATAAGGTGCAGCTATCCACATCCCCAAAAACAGAAAATATTCAACATTTACATAAAAGAATAAATAAAAAGCACCTAAGCTGAAGAACGTCAATGGTCTGCGATGCACATGTGCAACTGACAGGCTCCATGAGTTTATAAAGGTAAATAGTCATGGTGCCTGTCATTTACCATTTTATTTTCTAAAAAAATAAATACCTATGTTTTTAACAAGTAATCAATTGTTTGTTCTGTTCAGCAACTGACTAAAATGACTTAGCTCAATTACTAAACATGATGATAATTTTCAAACGTGATTTTCTTGGATCTCCATGGGCCCTTCTAGAGTTATGGATCCCAGAAAACCACTCAAATCACCCCTATTACAATCTGCCTCTAAGCCCCATCACCAATGATTTGTTATAACATGGGAAAAAAACCACCCTCCATGCTTGATTGGTCAAATGAACAGAAAGCCAATCCTGCTCAATCCTCCAATGTCTCTTCCATTGGCCAAGTTACTATTTGTGATTTGGGACACATAAACTGGAAGGCAAATATTTAATACAGCACACAGTGATTGAAACTATAGACTCATTTAAGGACCTGGGCATATGGGTAGATCCAGCTTTGAGTTTTTCTAATCATATAGACCAGTTGGTTAATGTAGCAATAACCGATGATGTTGGTGTGACATATTGAAGATTTACCCATGGTTGGTGTGGTTTAATCACGAGGGTGAAGCCCAGGTGATTAAATAAAGCCAACCATGGGTAAATCTCCAGACCACAGAGTCAGTTATTGCTATTCTACAGTGACATTATTTAAAAAAAAAAAAATACTTTTCTTAAATAATGCCTTTGCATAATGCCTCTATGGTGTCATTCCATGTTTTCTCCAGTATCCTGGGGCTTTTATGATGTACTGCACATGCATATGGGACTTGTATTTCCATTCTTAAGCAGTACATCAGTGCTGTGCAAAGAAAACAATGGAGAAAGTAAGAACTCTGTTGCTTTTTTTATTTATTTATCAAGAAAAAAGAAACCTGAAGACTTTTAATGTTCGGGAGAGATGAGACAGAGAAAATAAAAGGACAATCAGGTACGTTTCTTTAATTTTGCAGAAAGTACCTCATTATCCTCTTATTTTTCTCTGAACCATCTCCCTCTTTCATTTGAGGTCTTCGGTTTTATAAATTTAATAAAAAAAAAAAAAAAGAAAAGTAAACATTTTATGTGTGGACGTGAGGGTTAGGGTGCAGGGTAGGTAAGTTCGGGTTAGGGTGCGGGGTCAGGTAAGTGTGCGATTGTGTGGACGTGAGGGTTAGGGTGGGGTAGGTGAGTTAGGGTTAGGGCGTGGGTGAGGTGAGTGTGCGATAGTGATGGACCTTAGGGTTAGGGTTAGGGTTTGGGTTAAGGTAAATTGATAGCTAGTGGTGTATGTACAGTTTAGTGCAGGGTTAGATGTAGGATTTTAGGTATATGTATGTGGATTGGTGTTTGTTTGGTGTAGTTGTGTTGTGTGTATGTGTGTCGGAACAGCAAATTTTTTCCCTGGGAAAAAAAATGTGCTGTTCTGCATGTTTGATATTGTCAGCGTTCACTGAATAGGGGTCAATATTAGAACATTTGACATTTTAAAAATTCAATGTTCTAATATAAAACTGAGAAAAGCCTCTAAATGGAAAACCCCAGGCCCAGAAGCAGTACCTAACTTTTGGCTGAAAGTATTAACTTCTTTACACGAGGATCTAGCCATGAGTAAGAACTATTTATATGTACACCCCAAACAGACACCGCACTGGTTAACAACAGGAAAAACAATGCTCTTACTTAAGAGTGAACCTGCAAGCTACCCTAAAAATTATAGACCAATAACTTGTCTTTGGATGACGTATAAACTATACATGGGGATTGACGCCGACAGAGTTTATAGACATTTAGAAGAAAACTCAATTATGGCAGTAGAACAAAAGGGCAATAAAAGAAAGTCATATGGAACAAAGGATCATTTGTTGTTAAATAAAGTTATAGTGGAGAACTGTAAGAAAGGGAAGAATCTAAGTATGACATGGATTGACTATAAAAAGCATTTGATAGCATCCCACATTCATGGATTAAAAGAGTGCTTAAAAATGCATAAGGTACATCCTACACTGATTGATTACATTACAGTAACCATGAAACAGTGGCAGACCACTTTGCAATTAAGCCATGATAAAGGACAGATTATTATCCTAGAGATAAAAATCCAAAGGGGGATATTCCAGGGTGACTCCCTCTCACCGTTGCTATTTTGCCTTGCCATTAATCCATTAAGCTGTTTACTTAACAGCTTAGGCCATGGCTATAATTTGGCTTCTAGAAAACAACAAAGTCTAATGACTTCTCATCTTCGCTTTGTCGATGATTTAAAATTGTATAGCTCATCAGATGAGGAACTGAAAGCACAGCTGTAGGTTGTCAGAATGTTTTCAAATGATATTGGAATGTCATTTGGTCTTGAAAAATGTGCAAAAGCAACCTTTAAGAAAGGAAAATTGCAGCACCAGGAAAGCATCAGTTTGGGACAAGAATGTGACATAAAAGAAAGTGAGCAAGAGGAGGTGTATAAATACTTGGGAATTGATGAAGGATCAGCAATAAAACATGAACAAATTCAAATAAAGCTTAGTAAGGAGTACTTTAGATGACTTAAATTAATCCTGAAAACAACATTAACACCAAGGAATAAGATCCAAGCTATAAATCAATTTGCTCTTCCTGTCCTAACTTATAGTTTTGGAGTGATTGACTGACCCCAAAAACTGTTGGATAGATTGGATATTAAAACAAGAAGGATGCTTCATGATCACCAAATGATTTATAAAAATCAGTGTATGCCAAGATTATATATTCCCCGTTCTGAAGGAGGGATGGGCCTCCTTGAAATTGATTACATGTATAGATCTGCAATCGTGGGACTCCACATATATCTATTGACCTCACAAGATCCAAATGTAGTGAAAGTTTTGAAACATGAGGAGAATAAATCTAAGATGACTTATCTGCTTAATTTAGCAGAAGCATATCAACGTCAAGCAGGAATGGAAATCAAACCAGAAGTGGATAAAAAACAGGCAGCAACTGAATGTGCTAAAAAACAAAAGAAAGAATATAAGATGAAAGACCAGATGAGAAGGCAAGAAATGTGGAAAAAACATAAATATAGTTGCAAGTATAGAAAACCTCTGGAAGAGCCTCATGTTGATCAAGAAGGAATGCAGGAATGGTTAAGGAGAGGTGAATTTACATCAAGAAATGAAAGGTTAATATTGGCAGCCCAAGATAGTGGGCTACGTACACGCTGGTTTACTAAGTCCATTGAACATGTAGGAGAAACAGACATATGTAGGTTTTGTGGAATCAAACTGGAAACAGTCACACACCTTATTGCTAACTGTGAGTCTCTAATGGCAGAGGGACTGTATACTGAAAGGCATAATAATGTGGCGAGATTTTTAGACTGGAGATTGTGCAAACATTATGGTATCGAAGTGGCTGAAAAACACTGGAAATGAGCCACAGAGAATCTTAGAAAATGATGAAGTTTACATCACATGGGATCACCCAATACCAACAGTCCAAAAGATAGATGCTAGAAAACTGGATATACTGGTCCAAGAAAAGAAGACAAAAGTAGCATTGATTATTGAAATCGCCACACCTAGTGACTACAGTGTCTTGCATACAGAGAGACACAAAGTCATAAAATACCTCGATCTGCAGGCAGAAATGAGAGCCATGTGGAAGAAAGATACCCAGTAGTAGTAAGAGCAACTGGTCTTATAAAAAATAATTTACAGTCATATTTAGATATGTTACCAATTCATGTAACACCGTACAAATTGCAGAAGGAGTCATTACTGGACACATTGCGGGTGCTGCGAAGAGCACTTTTGGCTAACATCAAAGAGTGAAACAATACTAATTTCATGAACTTAAATCATACTTTGACTTAGGAATGGGGTCCATTCCCATCATGGTATTAGAAACCCAAAAGACTTGGAGAAATTAAAAAAGCAGAAGATTCTATAGGAATGAGAAGTGCACTAATTGGTTCTCTGAGAGAGCAGCTGATGCATGGAACAGACTAACAAATTACATTAACATTAAAGAAAGCACTAGTTTCAATATTTTTAAGAATAACCTGGGCACTTATTATGGGAACAAGTGTTTTGCTATATTGGCAGGCTAGAAGAGTATTAATGCCCATGCTTGAAATATTTGTACATATGTATGTATGTATGTATGTACTAGTCAATCTTGGGCCATCTGGGTCATAATCAAGGTTTCATCTCTCTACACCTCAAGGCCAGAAGGACTTATAAAGGATATCACATCCTAACAGCATTGTTTGTTACTTGTCCCATCCATCCATCCATCCTCAACACCCTTTTCCGATTCTGCACATGGGGTTGGAGTCACTTCAACAGCGATAATTATCTCATGCCAAGGTTTACACCACTGGGTGGCTAGCCCTGCAGTGGTAGTTCATCTGTACCACTCACTCGCATAACACTTGCATCTACAGACCATTTAAAGTGTCCAATCTTCCTACTGCATATCTTTGGAATGTGGGAAAAAAACAGAGTGCCCAGAGGAAACCCACATGACCACAGGGAGGACATGCATACTCTACACAGAAGGCACCCCCAGCCAAGAATTGAACCAATCTCCTGCTGTGAGGTGACAACACTAACCACTGCATCACTGCATCCCATCCATAGTTCTCAACTGTCCAGATTTTCATAGAATGTCCAGATTTTTTACCCATATTTTTGATATGTTCTTCATAAAATTTGTGGATTTCTGGCAAATTATTGAGAACTGAAGTCATTAAATAAAGGCAGACATTTCAGTTTCAGAGTTCATATCCATTAGAAAATGTATGCTAACACAAAACCTTTTATCTATCAACTTTCTAAGTTTATAAGAGCAATATCTAGACTGTGTCCTTATTTTTGGGTATTTGTCCCCCCTTTATTTTTGGCTTTGTCCAGATTTCTTGTGCTAAAAAGTTGAGAAGTATGGTCCCATCTCAGTTTTCTTTTATTGCAATATCAAGGCAAGTGACATTCCTTTATTCAGAGAGGAAGTCGTCATGCTGTGTTACTTCAACAGGCATTTATTTATTTATTTCTGTTAACTAGGATGGTAGAAGAGCAGAAGCCCATTTGCAGTGGGACCCAGGATCACTGTCTAACTTGTTCAAAGACACTAGGCAAATTGAGAGTAATGAATTACTTTTTTTTTTTTAACTAATCTCTGTTGTCCTCCAAGGACCCTGCTCAACCATGAAGCCACAGAAGGTAGTTTTAAATGTGATCATGGAGGGGATGTGAGCTTCAGATAGATGAAACGGGCACAGAAAAAGTAGCATCAAATTATCTTAAATGTGAACACAGTACCTCTAACATGAAGAGTCATATTCGATGAGTGTAGCTCTTGGATGAAGTATACCACTTTATATTGTTACCAACTGGGGACAAAACACTTTATATAAGAGTCTGTGAGCAAGCTTTTATTTTTACTTGTTTGCTGTGTATTAGCTCAGCAACACCTCCTGAACTGTGTGCTTGTTGCAGATTTATTAGCACAGTGGTAAACTGATTTATAGTTACTGATCCCAGAAAAAGAAAGTCCTGTTAATAATATTGTATCATAGAGAATGTCTGGCAGAATTCTTGCCAGGGCAATCCTCATCCTGGATTCAGATGTTAAGCATGGTTTTATCAAGTAAAGCAATTCAGTTAACTGATTGATCTTCATGGTTGTCTCATTCTAAAGCAGCTCAAATTTTAGCTTTCTGCTCTTCATTACAACTTTATGTTTTAACTTGTCCACACATATATATACTAGTCCCACTGGATGATGGAAACTGTGTAGAGATGGATTCATCTAAAAAGTGACCCTAGACAGTGAAAAAGAATGGTATTTGTTTTGTTTGTTCATTTGTTTGCCCTTGCAGCTGCCTGCCATTAACAGCATCTGGAAACCCTTCCTTGGCCTACCACACCGATACTCTCAGCAGCAGTCAGGCTTATCCTCACAAATTAGAGTGATGGAAGATGAGAAACTATTTGTATAAGTGTCTGTGGAGAAGATGAAAAGGAGATTAGGGGGTCCTAGTATGATACCCTCCTGACAGAAGCAAAAGTTTTTTTCACTCTGCCCTACCCACTGACCACTCATCACTTGATGTGCAGTCATAGCGATGCACAATTCATGCCGCAAGACTTCTATCTCCCATCTCTACTGAGGACTTGTAGCTATAAGCAAAAGTCTCTTCCCTTCTCCATGATAGATAAGCCGATTAAAATGTCATTCAGTACTTATTTCCTTGGCTGATTCCTCAAGGATTGGGTCCACTAACCAAATCTGAATCATCAGAGTCATAGTCTCACCTTCATGTCTCTCTCTCTCTTGTTGTCTGTGCCAAGGAGCCAACAAAAGCATGGTATTTGTTTTACTGGTGCTGAGTACAATGGCAAACTCAGAACCTGCATTTGTTCTTTGTTGAAAGTACTTTGCAACATTTTCTACTTGAAGCTTGAAGACCGAACAATCATCTGCATGCTGTACAGATAAGGTGCAATTATAGTGAACTAACATGTTACCGACAAAAATGGTGAGCAATAGTGGCCGATGAACCTGTCCCTGGGTGTACCACTTGGGATCGTAGGAAAAGAAGATGGCATGGTCCAGTTTACTCATTCTTAGTGATCTGGTTGATAGTCTGAGAATCAAGAATCGTCCTAAGTCAGGGACTGAACACCAAGCAATATGAGACATTTCAGCCCTGTAATTTGAGTGAGGCCCATGCTGTGTGTCCATTAACAAGTTTGCCAAGATGTGTTCCAGTGCATATTAGTAAACTACCTCCTATAGCATTTGTAAGGACAGCCAACAAGAGTGATGGTTCTAAACCTGCTCAAAGAAGTTCTGCAGGCATGACTGTAAAAGAGATGTGCTATAATTTTTCTTCCAGATCAAGACAATATATACCTTACTGATGCACCTTTTTATAAACATGGATACTAGCCTGGAAAGTGCACCTACAAGCAGTAATTTGAATTATGGGTGTATGCCATCCACAGAGTAAAACCCATAATGTTTTATTCCATGGAAGATCTACCTGATTGCAGGCACATAAATTGGCCTCAGAGTAAAAAAGCCGAGGGGTGATGGTCCTCTAAACCTGCTCAAAGAAGTTCTGCAGGCATGACTGTAAAAGAGATGTGCGACCATTTTTCTTCCAGATCAAGACAATATATACCTTACTGATGCACCTTTTTTATAAACATTGATACTAGCCTGGAAAGTGCACCTACAAGCAGGAATTTGAATTATGGGTGTATGTCAACCACAGAGTAAAACCCATAATGTTTTATTCCATGGAGGATCTACCTGATTGCAGGCACATAAATTGGCCTCAGAGTAAAAAAGCCGAGGAGTGATGGTCCCCTGATATAAAAATAAAGGCTGCTCATATTAGGTGGTTAAATTTATAGTGGTGCACAAACAACCTATATAAGGAAAAATGTGGAAGTTTATGTTTGTTGGTCCTACCCAACATCATCCTTACAGAATGCTGCCCAGTGCTTCACATCCCTGCTGGGTCTACCAGCAACTGTGATCTCCCCTTGACTTACTCCATATCTTGCTGTAGTCATTTGTGGAATGCAAGGGCATCCTGGGGGGGTTTGATCATCTACATTTCATTTGGGGGATATTAAAATGTGCAAGTATCTTGTTCTGCACCCACAAGCACATACATTATTTACTAATATTACTAAGACAGTTTGCTTAAACACAGTACTATACTTAATATGATGCCAAAGTACTTATTTCTTATTCAGTACCTTCTACTGTCAGATCTTGGTCATGTGGTAATAAACGCCATACAGAATAACACGCTGGACTTGTAGAAATGCTATTTTGTAGATCTCCTGTGCAGGTTATAAATGCCATGACAGAAAATAGTCAGATGGGTGAGTCACAGAGAAATGAGAAGATGATACTTAATAAAAGTGAAGGGTGGCATTTTGAACAAGTTATTATGCAATGGTGTAGATGCACAAGCATTATCACACTGAAGAACCACTCCTGAATACCAAAGGGAGGAGCAATCGGTATCAAAATTATAGATAATGAGCAGAACTGTAGGTTGTACATCTAGAAAGGAAACAGCTGTATAAGCTGCCTAACCATTGGCCATTTCACTTTACTGCTGTTTAACTGGAGCATGTTGTTGCATACAGATGTGCAAGTGGCATCTACGTTACCTGACTACGTACAGATGCACATCAACAATACGTATTTAATACATTTATTATGTAAATCTTGTAGACAGCTGCCTTCTATTCATTCTGTAAAATGGAACATTTCTCTCCGGGCACTTGCTGAAAATGGGAATTGTGCCCAGCTGGAATTTCCCAGTAAACAAAAGCAATAAATAAATAAATAAATATTTAAAATACAGTAACTATGCTGTATTTTTATCTTTATGCATCTTTGCCATCCTGTGCTAGCTTATTTTTAATTTATTTGTTAACCAAGTAAGCCCACTAGAGGCAAGTACCTGTTTTCTGGGAAGGCATGACAATATTGCCTAGTTAATTAAGTACGGCTAAGCTACTTATAAAGAGTCACACAGCTTGCAAGTGGAGATGAAGAGAATCAAACCCAGAACCAAAGGATGAAACTCATCATCAGCTCACAACCTTAACTCTTTCTGTTAAATGCATCTAATTACTGATGTGCATTACTGCTGTTGTTTCCATTTTCTGTACAGCAGGCTTAATTCTGAACACCTCATACTCATATCATGCTGATTTGCAATCTCACAGGTGATACCCCTGAAAACAGAGGATAAGTATATAAGACAAAAGAGTAAGACCAAAGAGTGGTCCAGTGAACTTCAGAGTATCCACATTTCTGAAAAGTAGACCAAAGCTTTCTCTCAAGATATTATCAGTACTGTACCCATCATGAAAATTATGCTTTGTGAATCAGAAAGTAAGCCAAAAATACTCCAGTAAGCCAGTGAGCTATATAGTGTCTGACCACTCACAAGATCATAGCCTGGCGACTATGTAAGGGACTAGACATACTCATAACATTATATCTGGCAATTCTTTAGAGGGTTTGGATGACCAATGAAGGTTCACTTTTCTTGAGAATCATAGCCTCAAAAACAGAATGATATATTAAACATCTAATCAGCATTGCAAGGACTTTTTTCAGTAATCTTTATCTAGAGGAGAACTCATCTGTTACAGGATAGGTCTTGTCTTTTTTTTTTCCATCCTATTTGCCTGACAACTATCAGCCCTCATGAAATATGAGGCCATTCATTCCTCACAGGCACAAGACCCATTCATTTACCCATGAATAAATAGCCAGTCACAGGGTTGTCATCCAGGCAGCCTCCAAGACACTGTCTCCCACTACAAGTCTATGTGGAGGAGCATGTATGACTGCCCCTGTGTAGGGACAGCCAATCCCTCTGTCCCAACTCCATGGACTGCACCACAGAGTGGTCCCAGTGGGTGTCATCCAAGTGACCAGATAAGCCAGCCTCCTCGTCCCAGGATGAGTGAGCTGTATGCCACTGAGTCCCATCTTCCTTCCCCACTCCCTCCAGCTCCCATACCTGCTAGTTAGAAGGTCATCTGGTTTGCAGTTAGAGATTTATCCCTTCACACCAAAACAGGGGGAACAAGATAGGTCTAAGTTTGATTTTAAGGGGAAATTGTAGTGTCAGGACATATTGCCTTTCTAAATGTTCAGTTAATGGACATTGATTCCATCATCACTGGTATAGTTGGCATTGCTACTAGCACAGGGAATGGGACAACAGAGGTGTCCCTAGAAAATAAATCTTTAGATTAATTTCCTTGGGACATCCAAACTAAGTTGTAGTTTACTTTACAGCATCATTTTATGCCATGCCGTGAGATCTTGGGATAGAATACTAGAATGCGGCACAGGATGGATGAACTATTAGCAATACCACACTCATTTCTGCAGATATTTCTTATTATCAGTTAAATTGACTCAACTTTAATAAAGTATTAACTTGGCTACAATTAAGGCTAGTCTCGTTGACTGGATGGGCAGACCATGCATGGTCTTGTTTAATTTGGGAGATAAGCACCAGTAAGTGTGTGAAAAGGGTGGCAAGAGCTTTTAAGTTTGTCTGCTTAAATGCTATGCATTTTATAGTCCCTGTGATCATTTCCCTAGTGTTATTCCTATGATTCTCATATATATTATGCACTTTTTCTTGCAACTGTATATCATTTAGGGTAAACAATTTTATTTCTGAACATGCTATATTTCATAGTAGAGAGTAGGCTTCACCTATATTATAGATGTATGAAATTTCGTCCCTTTGCATCAGCAAGCTTCCTCACATCTAGTGAAGATGCCCTTTGGTCTGAATCCACTACTGTTAGGCCGCCAATCCTGAGTTTATGAGAAAACTAAAATTCACAGTGTGGAGGGACCAGAAAATCCACAGTGTGGAGAACATATGAGATCCAAACTGCTTCACCAAGGGCATTCAATAAGAAACTCAAAGAGAAGCATGGCCATCTCCATGTTGACAAAATCTTAGTGCGATGGTGAATCCTGTCGTTTAACAATGGTACAGTGACTGAACACCAATGGGAGATCACTTAAAGTGTGTGCCATGACACCAAGATACAAAGTTATGAAGGACCTGCATCTGGGAATTCCACATTATTCATCACAACAAGGTTAAATAAGTAGCAGGAAGCTGCCTCAGACTGTGAAAGGAGGGACAGGGAAACTGTTTCAGTGCCCACTAAAGTCACACGATGTTGGGGTGAGTATTGGAATATCCCATCAGGCTGTGTGTCAAAGAGTTTGATAGTATGCTTAGGAGCAAAAGGTATGGAGCTTATAGCTAGAATCATTGTTCCTTCAACAAAAAACAAGAGAATGGAACTGTATCCCTCCCAACAACTTCTGCTGGTTTGTGGGTGCAAACATAACATTTACAAAGGGCTTGTTGCATATCATCCGACCCTTACATGTTATTTACCTCTCCTCTCCCTTGTTTCATTTGTAGTATCCCCTAAATTACATTTCAGAGTCAACACGTGACACTTACATGAGGTCATGCAGACAAGACAGAGTAACAGAGGGAAACTACGTTTATAGGCCGTGGATCTGATTTCCTTGCCTTCTGATACTAAAACAAAAAAGATCAAGCTTTTAGGGTACAGTCATGTCGAATTTGATGAGGGAAAGAGTCAAACAGTAGAGGAAAATTCACAATGATCAAGATAGAAGTTGTCCTACAGTAGTGGACTTGCATTCTGGACATTATTATAAAAACATTATTACATTTTTATAATAATATATTACTAGTAAATTTCATTACCTTAAGCCACTTCTTAATTCTTTAGGCCCATGATTCATTGTTCTACACTCCCGCTTGTTTATTTTGCTTTTACTTCTTTTCTGTAATAAATTCTTACAGATGAAATAATTCAGTTTTCAAAACCAAAGTTTTACAAATGGTCATGACTTTTTTAAAACATTAAAAAAAAAAACTTCAAGTATAATTATTAGGAGGTTCTCAGTCCGGGAAATTCTGAATTTACCAAAGCAGACCCTTCTATTTTTAAACTTGGAATCCAGGGGTGCAGTTTTGACAGCTGGCATATATATGGTCAAAACTATTAATTATTTGTGTTGTATATGTGTGTTTTTGTGTGTGTATGTATGTGTGTGTGTGTGTGTGTGTGTGTGTGTGTGTGTGTGTGTGTGTGTGTGTGTGTGTGCGTGCGTGCGTGTGTGTGTGTGTGTGTGTGTGTGTGTGTGTGTGTGTGTGTGTATTAATCTCCTAATAGTACAGGTATCCAGAGGGAAACAAGTTTAACAAATGATGCCACTCAAAAGCTGTATGTGCACCCATTTTGTTGTAATGAATATGAATGTGAAGTTCTTACTTCCCTGTCAATTTCCAAGCAGAGGAATTGGAAATGAGAGGTGGAATAAAGGCCTACACCAAAACTGTGATGACTGCCAAAAGTGTGGCCAATATAATTAATCACAGCCTGTAATGATAATGCTTCTTATGCTAAAATGTCTCTAGTCACATTTATAACACTCAAAAATCACATTCCAGATTTAACTATGGGCATATATTATTTGTTGTGGGTTAAAGGGTCAATGGCCCTATCTTATTTGCTTAGGATTAGAAAGCATAATGTCCAAGTGAAACGGTACACATACATATACTGTAGTAGATGACAATGAACAGAGAAGCACAGTTCATATAGACATCTCCTTTAATAAGTGATGTTACCAGACGTTTCAACTGTCCCTATTTTGATGAAATTTTCCTGTTTTCAAACCTGATTTCCTGAACAGGATGTCTATTTTTGGAGGTATATCCCTATTTTCAGACATGATTTATCCCTTTACTTATGATGTTTGAAGCTATCTAGCACATAGAAAATCACACTACATGACCAACATAACAGTGAAAACATTAATTTAAAGAACAGGACAGACATCTTCCATTTTACATATCCCTTGTCCCGAAGCAATGCATAAATAAATAAATAATAACCTTGTGTGGTAGAATTTTACAATAGAGTTCATTAAAGTCTACAGACTTTACACCATCTGTTTAAAAATGTGATTATATTTTTCCATCATTTCTTTCACTGCCTGTTTTTTAAACATGTTTCTCAGTAGTATCCCACATTCCTATACTAACTAGAAGTCCAGATTTTTAACTGTATAAATCTGCTTTTCTATGGTCTTTGCTCCTATTGTTTTGAACAATATTATCCTCTGGATGCCCTTTGATACCACTAAAAAGTGTCTTTGCCACTGGTAACATGTGCAAAGAGTAGACATCAGGGATGCAGAAAAGTCTTCGCCCCATGAATACCTGCACTGTCTACACAGGGTTTGATGGGACATAAACATTTCATTATGCAGATTTTCCTAACATTGTTTCCTCCATTTTAATTTAGATACAATGATGCATAAATGCATAAGTGAAAACATGTACCATCTAGAGCTGCCCTGCCTCACTCTGCTAATATGACACCACCCTTCTATGAAACTGCATAGCTACAAAACATAAGAGCTTATGGATGCTTGGGACAGGTGAAAAAAGATGAAGCACTGGTAGCGCATGGTTCAGCTTTCACATTTTGGGTTTGCTCAGTTCACTGTATTCTATCTTTACCAGGTTGGAGGGTGTGGGGGAGTGCTTTGGGTATAGCTGCTTCATGAACCCTAGTGGTGATTCCAAGGCTTTGATAAAAGACCCATTGCTTCAGTACAGGGGCAGGCAGAAGAGGGATGCATTGGCACATTCATCTTAAGACTGAAACCAGAAGTAACTTCCAACACCTCAGTATCCAGAGAATATGCCAGTACTAATCTACTGAGACGTAGGGATGGTCTGGTTAAGTTCAAAGCTCCTTACATTTTGACATCCCCACTGCTTACGTAGAACCCTTTACTTCCAAATTCTCCATACATGTAAATAGTCATATACATGTATTTGTCCTCTCGGATATAAATACAACACAAAATTTAAAAATAAACCCCTATGGTGGAACCCTAATATAAATAGGCTCTATAATAAAAGACAAAAACTGAATGAAAAAAATAAATCTCAAGATACAAACTGCACTCTTGTTAAACTTAACAAGGAACTCCAGACCTTGATCAAATCAATCAAAGCCGGATATCAGCTAAGAATAGCCACCCAGGTGAAGGATAACCACAAAGCATTTTTTAACTGTGTTAGTAATCTCAGAAACAATGCCCAGTACTGTGCAGAGCTAACAGTAAATAATATCTCATACTCAGACCCAGAGGATATAGCCACTCTACTAGGAGACAAATTTAATTCAAACTTTACCCCCCTCTCCATTCCTATATTCTCAGTTCACACACTTACATCTACACTCCTATCAAATTTCTGAAGAAAACGTCCTCAAGGTGCTATCCAAGCATAAGAACACTACTTCTGTGGAACCTTATGACATACCAGACTGCCTACTGATCAGCCAGAAACATGACTTGTCAGACCGCCTACAAATGTTATTCGATATTAGCCTCCAAACAGGCTTTTTTCTGGATGAATGGAGGACAACAACAGTCAACCCTTTGCACAAATGTATGGTGTTAATGGACCCAGGTAATTATAAACCCATAATCCCAATCAGCCTCATTTGTAAGCTATGGACCGGATCATTATGGAATTAATAAATATGGACATAGGTAACCTAGAAACTGTTGACCCAAGCCAGTGCAGATTCATCAAGGGTAAATACTGCCTCCTTAACCTGCTCAACCTCTTCATGGTTATTGAAGCAATGGATGAGGGCAAATCCATCCACACCTCATATCTACTCCTAAGTAAGGCAATCAGCACTATCCCAAACTTATGTATCATAGATAAACTCTCCTAGCTAAACATAAATACTAATATAACTGATTGGATAACAAATTTAATCACAGATAAAACCCAGGAATATAGGGTGGGTGGCTCTACCCCCAACAAAAAACTGTCATTAGCTGTGTACCCCAGGCTTCTGTCCTTGGGACACATATCTTTGTAATTTACTTCTCAGAGGTCAAAGCAAATGTTAAGCATTTATGGCTGAATGCCAAGAAATGTACAGTCATATCCTTCAGCAAGCATAACTTCCCTTATAACTGTCACATTGACAACACAGTCCTGAAAGATGATCCCATAGTCATGAATGTGGTAACCTGTGTCAAAACCAAACTATCCTTTGATCACCATGTATCCACTGTTGTAAGGAAGTCCTATTTCATTACATAGCATATATCGTAAAGTTTGGCATACCAGTAAAGGGATGTAATCATTCTATTGTATTTAGCTATCATCATGCCCACCAGGGCAGTCCTGGTAAAGTCTTTGACATGCCTTTGATTTTGTGTATATAAGAAACTGTACTTATCCTTAATATCAATATGAACTGAGCAATGCTTATCTGCCTGGGTGCTTAAGCATTGAATAAAGACATTGAAACGTAAGTGCTCCTGAGACTCCTTATTTAAGATTACATCTCTACAACTGGGAGAACCAGCAATCTGAATCCATGGAGAGAGAACATACAGCATCCTCCTAAGATAACCTAACAGCGTAAGAACTTTTTTGACCATCAGGGTGCAAGACTTGGCTAGGTAGAACACAGTTAGCTTGTAGTTTTTAGTTACTTAACTTATATGTGTTTCTTTCCTTTTACTTGATGTGAAAAGAAGGAATAGTGTCTGGGACAACTTCTGCTAAAGCTGACCATTGGGAGTTAACACAGATTAAGACAATGTGTTTCTTCCCATAATCCAGGGTTTGATCCCTCAGTCTCCTTTTATCTACTATCCAAGTCTTAGAATGTCACTTAACCAGAAAATGCTCTGACGAAATGGAGAAATTGGCCTGGGCTCCTCAATGGTCTCTGGAGCCATATGACTAGTAACTACACATGAACCTAAATGCTATTATGCTTCTAAGCAAAAAAAAAAAAAAGGTTTTCCCTAACAAAGAAAGAAGGAACTGCATACACTGTTTATTTTACTAAAGGAACTGTCTTCTGTTATCCTCGAACTGAAAAAAAATATTTTATATTACCCTTTGCAAACAAAGCTGAGTTTTAGAACAGGACAGAACTGACTTTCACTGGCTTATATACCTACATACTGACACAAATGCATAAATGTATGCATATATGCTAGCATAAATGCATATGTGTATATGCACAGAACAACGCTCATGCATGCTATGAAAGCACACACATATTTTCATTTGCGCATAAATATATTCATGCATACATGCATAAGTGCCTACATAAGTATGTATGTACATATTAAGGAGACCCATGCATGCATACAGTACATAGCATACATGCATACTTAACATAAATAAAAGCAAGCATACACATATATACGTATGCCTGCACGTGCAACTGTGTATATTTCATAAATACATGCATGCATTCATGCATACCCCAAGGTAAAGCCTGTCCTAGGATTCCTATTTTTCAGTCTTAAAAGGGGTGCAGATTGTTGCACAGACTCAGTAAAGCAAAAACTATATCATCTCAACGTATTGTATACAGAATATCAACCGTGAACAAGGTACACTACACAAAACAAAGATGGACATGATTACTTCTAAGCCCTCCCAGAATTATGTGTCCAGAAAAAATACTTATGAGCAAACACTATATGTTTTCATCAACTTAAACTACTTTAGACCATCCCACAATGATATAGTAGGTATACACTTTACCAGTGGCTTGCACAGCTGGTTATCCAACCAACTAGACTCAACCTTCTCACAGGCATCATCCCCCCCACCCCACCCCCCGGAGCTTTTAATCACCAACACTTGTGTTAGTAACCACCACCACCCCATAACACTCTCCATAAATATCTCTGGGACATCATCACCCCCCCATACCCCCCACACCCTCACCCACCCCAATGGCTCATCACATTCATACACAAATCGTGGTAAATAAAATCAGTACTACACATACAACTAAACCCAATTCCTGATTATCTATTCTCTCACTAAGGTACCCCAGCATAATAGCCACATCAGTTACAACACTTCTGTACCAGCTTCAGAACAGACATTTTCATAATATAAACAGGGTCCTAAAAAGCAATACAAAAAAGGTTCACTCTTGAACTGAAATCCCTGTATAAACTGGAAAGACTGTTGATGTCTGTTTAACACAGAAAACAGACAAACATTCATATGTCTAAGATCTAAGTCCAACTCCCAATTCCCCACAATATCACCACACCATTAAAAAACAATCTAAAAACAATCCTAAACAGTTCTGGAACCTAGCCACACACAGCATAAAGACCCCTTCAAAGCAGGCTCCATTAGAAAATCTTCTGGCCCACAACATCCATACAACTCTCTCAAAGAATCCTCCACACTACCTTCCATCTCTTCCACCATCCCTCCATCCTCAGCCTCCCAAACCTCATGCACGCCCCTATACACCCTAACCTTTCACTACAAAAAATCACTGCAAAAGAAAGCATAAACATTTTACAACAAATTCCATCTGAAATCCCTACCCCCAGGTCAGATGATTTATAGAACATGGATACAGGTTACTGACCCACATACGAACAAGGAGTGTATACCTATTGAGCAAAGCTTTTATAAGCAGAAAAACTGTAATGCTCTTTGAGCAGAGAAATGCAGAAGAGATGAATTAAGTTGAACTAAAGCTATTTTGAGTTAAGAAAATGCAAGCAATTCCTAAAAAGACAAAATAACTTTCACAGTGCTTTTTTTTCTGGGTAAATATATAATATTTAAAAGAAATGTATGAAAATGTATCTATAAAATTGCACATTTGTTATTGTGAAAATGCACTGCAGTTTAAAAGTGAAAGTAAGTCAGCTATGCACACATCTCCAATGTTTGCTTTCTAATGCTTCTTAAAGATGGTGCTCTACGTAAAAGGATTTTCCATTATTTGGGACTTTTTTCACTCAAGTGTATAACCATGAAGGCAAGAAAGTGTCTTCCAAAATCCAAAATTGAAGCTCGTAGGACATTCTTCCTGTGACTCCCATAACATAGAGAGGGACTGTTAGGGAGGGAGCTGTTGGATGTTTCTGCTGGAGCATGTACTAAGACATGGCTGTATGTAAGCACTTTGTGAATTCTAGCTTGGTCTGGAAAGATAGCGACATAGGTAACAGTACATTTCTGGCAAAAATTAGTTATAGTCTAGTCTAGGACTAAATGTTACCCTGCAGAAATGTCGATATTGGCTTACTTTAAGCACAAATAGTAGTTTATTTTCTTTGTTTGTCTGGATAGTCTGGCTAGTGGCAACATTACTGTGAACTTGGTGAGAGAATGTTGGTACTATAGAGTTACCATTTATCCTCGTCTGTGGAATATTGTAAGTGTATGGGGGTTGTCTGGCTGGCTGCCTACATGTATTTGTGTGGAAATTAATTTTGTACAAGTTTCAATTACTGTTAAGATTTCACTGGAAGGTGAGGTGGTCAGTCTAAGGTAGATAAATGCTGATGTGTTGCTATACAATGTAAACAATGTAAGCTTATTTGGGTGTTGCCGAGTGTGACAATGTAAGGTATTGCCAGCTATGCCAGGAGAAGTAGGGCAGTGGATGTGTAGAATATGCCAGCATACCTAGCTGGAATTTCATAAAGAATTATGTGTCATCTGTATATCAATCTGATTTGTACATGTAGAGCTTGAAAAATGAACCACTGAACCAGCAAACTTGGAAAAATCTGTCCAACACCAAGATAGCACGGACACCAAAACTAGTGCTTCCATTCACTTTATTTATCGTGAACTTCTTCAGAAAACCTTATTGTACATGTGCTTGTGTTGAAAATATATTTGTAAAGTTGCTTGAATTAAAAATGTCCCAACAGTGTGCCCTACTGGATGGAAAAGAAATATGCATGCATGTCAGACTGTATTGTAACTGTGGAAATTAGCATATTGTATGAGAGAATACTGGAAGAGAAGAGGTTAATCTCGGTCCAGTTAACTTTGAAAAATAGTTTGAAAATAAATTACCTGGTAGGTCATA
This sequence comes from Protopterus annectens, assembly GCF_019279795.1. Taxonomy (NCBI): domain Eukaryota; kingdom Metazoa; phylum Chordata; order Ceratodontiformes; family Protopteridae; genus Protopterus; species Protopterus annectens. The sequence continues at coordinate 532,159,297 of NC_056748.1, forward strand.
AAGATGGTATCTTACAGTTCTGACTGCAGCAAGAGATGAAATGTCTGTGAAAAGAAGGACTAGGAATCCTTGTTGTATTGCCTGTAACAGTGAAGTAATTGCTACGCTGAAAGGGTAAAACTTTTTAAAATGTTTTATGACTTCCAGAAGCTGCAACAGATCTTAGCAAATTTCTACCTATGTAAAGTAACACATCTATGATAAATCCTGGCAGATTTTGGTAAAGGGGATAGCGTGGGAGCCAAAGTCAGATGACCAGATATATGTGATGTCATTCTGTAATCCAGACTGAAATGATGTTTTAATACTAGGAGAAACTGAAGTCTCTGGCCAGACTGTTTTAGGAACCTGACAAAGTAGGACCCCTCACCTATTTCATCTTGCCTTGCTCTAGTAAGTGACCAGGGAATAGTAATTCTTTAGACTAGTCAGGAAAAATATAGTGAGATTAGTTAAGTACTGTTTTTCTGTATCTGTGTGAATCTATTCATCTGTTTTATTTTAATATTTCCTGTGATTGAAACTCTGGAGTTTATTATAAATAGATATTCTGTATTTTCATGTTCTTTTATTATTTATGATTAAATATATTTAAACGTTTCATTGTGACTGGTCCTTTAGAGAATAATTTAACCTTTAAGAGTAATTATATCTATTTATATCTATTTGGTGACTCTGTTGTCACTCCTAAAAGCCTTACCACATTGGACAAACACTACTATTTGTATTAGCATTAATTTTACTTAGTATAATTGGGTAGCCTTGTAAGAGCCTTAGAGTAGCTAGTTTTGGAGTATCTGGTGGCAGTATCTACCTTATAATCTTTGAAGAGGGGCATAGCTAGTAAATCTGTGCCAGCCTTTCCCAGGTGTGTGTGTGTGTGTGTGTGTGTGTGTGTGTGTGTGTGTGTGTGTGTGTGTGTGTGTGTGTGTGTGTGTGTGTGAAAATCAAGCACTGGTTTCACAGAGAGGGTGGTAAAGGACCTGGCCTGGGACACTCAGCTGAGGACTCAACTCTACAGCCGTGCCAGTGGGGCATCTTATTGGTGGCCTGAAGAGAGACAGAGAGAAAGCAGCCCAGACCTATGACTGAGTGTGTTCCCTGAGTGCTCTTAATGGAAATTGTGCTTGATGCAGAGAGATGCGCCTGGAAATACTGTGTGTATCAATTCTGGCACCAAGTGAACGTCCCTTACTGATGTCAGTGGTGAAGATTCAGGCTCCTTGATTACTGGCCCAGAGGAGGAGATGTCACACAGACATTGGCAGTTATTCAAGGCAGAAGTGCACATTTACTGTACAGTGTTAAGCCAAACTTCCCTTGCATATTATTTCATTGGTTCATAGCTGATTACTAGACTAATGACCCCACAGGGCCTTTTTAAACATAGCCAAGCTTCCCAAATGTTTCCCCTCAAGTGTTTGGCAGTGCTCTGTACAGACACAGACACCTTGAGTGGCATTTTTCCTGTAAAGACACAATTGGAATTTGTCCAGTACCTACTTGCATACAGGACGACTAGTTTGCAGTGACAAGCACTGTCCACATAGTTCCAATCCGAAGTCTCACTCCAACTGTCTAATCAATTAAAAAGGGTCTCTTGCCATGGATATGAATTTTCCCACTGTATCTATTATCAGATTAGTGGATATGGGCATCTCGAGGCAATGTAGAAATTGCCTCATGTTTACTGACAACCAGTTAACTCTCAAACAAACTGATATGATACATGAGAGATGAATTTACACAATGTCACTAGAGGCAAATTTCTCACATAAAAATACTCCTAATGTCAATAAAGTTGCCAATAGTACACAAGCTGCACCCATCACACACAATTCAAAGCAGCCATATCAACCCACATATGCTGAGACACTTAAATGTAACCTTCCTAAACCACAAAGACCTCCTAGTGAAGTACACATAAAAAAGCCCTCAGCAGCTCCAAATGCTCTCTTTCAAAATAACACACATATTAACACATAGAACTACATATCATGGAGCCTCTACCTCTAAGCCCATAAAGAAAGCCACCACACAATCCAACATTCTAGTCATTGGAGACTCCATTTTGAAACACACTGATGTCTCTCTGACCAGGCTGAGTAAGGAGAAAGTCACGATCAGTTGCTTATCAGAGGCTAGGACCCACCACATTACGCATGCACTCTGGTCATAGGACCACAAGTACCAATATGACTCAGTCATAGTCCATGTGTTAGAAAATGACATGAGACATACCTCCATAGACTATATGAAGAGGCACATCATGGATTTCTTGGAATACATGTCTCAGGCTAGTATGAGTCTAACACTGAGCAGCTTTCTACCTCCTCCAAATATAATGGCACAATGCAAACAAAAGATGATTGACTTTAATAAGTGGCTTAGTTTCTGGTGTCATTATAAAGGGGTGCAATATTTGTCAGTATGGAAGGAGATGGGCAACAGACCACGCTGCTTTGCCAGGGATGGTCTGCGCCTCCCCCTCTAGGCTTTCCAATATTAGCTAAAACATTGTCTCCCCCCATAGTGCCTTTTTTAGGCAATGCCAAACTGAAAGTACTTCCGGGATAGCAAATCAAAACCAAGAAAATCTAAAGGTATTACTGCTGTATGCTAGAAGTCTTAACAAAAATCTCCACTCCCTAGAAGCTCTCTTCACCCTACAGAATACTGACGTCTGTACAGTCACTGAGACATGGTTTAAATCTGTGGAGAGCACACCAACAGTGCAAGGTTATAATGCCTTCCACACATTTAGACCAGCTACTTCATGGGCAGGGGCTAAAGGTGGAGGTGTCGGTATTTACATAAAAAATAAATACTTCAAAGCTGGCAAACAGAATAATGCACTTGAGCTGCTCCAGGTTCAAATTTCCATAGGCAAAATCCAATAGCACTTACTGCAAGCCCTAGGTCCCCCTCTAAGACCCAGGAAACCCATACCATGTATTTAAACTTATTAGAAACACAAAATGTCCAACCCAATATCATACTCATGGATGACTTTAATTACCCACTATTAACTGGCAATCCTATATGACACCAAACATACATGCACAGAGATTGCTGGATTTTGTAAACACAAACTCTCTGGACCAGATAGTCAATACACCAACCAGGGGGGCAACCATACTGGATATGGTCCTCACTAATATGGGAGAGCACTGCTAGCCCTACTGTAATGTCTGCCCTGGTAAGGTTAGACCACAAAATGGTCTCCTTTGAAGTAAAAATAAAACCTGGACCCCCAGCTAAACCTAGAATATTCAGGAACTACTCTAAAGCTAACCTCTGCTATTAATTGATAACCTGGTAACATTTCAAGCCCCCATAAACACTGAGAACTCTGTTACCTATGCAGAACTGTTCACAGAAACCCTGTACAAGCATATTAGCCACCACGGACCCCGGGAACTACCGCCCCATTAGTCTGACAAGCCTGGTCTGCAAGGCCATGGAATGTATCATCATGGAACTTATAACCAAAAACATTGGTAATCTCCAAATTCTGGACCCCACCCAGTTTGGGTTTGTAAAAGACAGATCATGTCTCCTAAACCTGATAGACTTCTTTGAAGCAGTCACCAAAGCCGTAGACAAGGGTAAGGTTGTTCACGCAACCTATCTAGATCTTGCCCATGCTTTCAACACCATCCCCCACTCTGGAATTATAGATAAACTCACTAAACTAGGTATAAATGCCTATGTCACAAGATGGGTTGCCAACTGGCTCACTGACAGAACCCACACTGTGAAAGTAGCAGACTCCAAATCCGACTTCAGACCAATGACAAGTGGAGTACCACAGGGTTCAGTCCTGGGTCCTCTCCTGTTTGGTATCTACTTCTCTGAAGTACAGGCTAACACAGAAGGTCTTTGGCTAACGAAGTTCACAGATGACTGCAAACTACGAGCCATAATCGAAACTCCTAACGATGTGGACATCCTACAAAAAGGCCTCACTGAGACAGATGCCTGATGTCAAAGCCATGGCCTCAAGCTCAATGCCAGAAAGTGCATTGTCATCCCCTTTGGTAAAAACTCTGTACCCATGACCTACAACATAGGCAGTAGTATACTTAACACTGAAAATGTGATAAGAGACCTTGGTACACAGGTGGACAGTAGTCTCTCCTTTGATAATCACATCGCCACAGTAGTCAGGAAATCCTTCTACGTGGCACACCTCATCACAAAAGGTTTCTCATCCAGAAAAAAAGAGGTCATTGTTCCCCTCTATTCATCACTCATTAGACCCATTATAGAATACAACGCCCCTTTTGGTATGTACCTCACAAGACATCTACAACAACTGGAAAGGCCGCAGAAATACCTCACAAAGAGGATTACTGGCCTCAAACAGATGCCCTACGCAGACCGTCTAAAAAAACACCAGCTTTACTCCGTCACATATCGCCTACTCAGAGGTGATCTCTGCCTAACATACAAAGCTATGTCAAACCCAGAGCTGTTGGACATGCTCCACTTAAAGAAATCCCAATCCCTCCGAGCTACACGCTCTAGGGACCTAAACCTTGTCAGCGCAATAAACATAACATGCCAGAGGGATAGATTCCTGTCCCAGAGACTTCCCATACTCTGGAATAAACTACCTATCTATATCAAACAAAGCTCCTCATTAGCAATCTTCAAGAAAAATCTTGTTGATTGGATGGGAAATAGGAAATTTACCCCGGGGATCACCTCTGTGGCTCTGCTCGACAGTGGCACAGGAAAATAATTTTCTTGGGTGGCAAAAGCCAGGGTACCTTTTTGGCTGGTCTTGTATAGACCCCAGGGCCAATAGCCTAGTACCTACCTATGAACCTATGCATAGAGGCAGCTGTACCTACCAAGAAGAGGTATAGAACTAACTCAAAAAGCAAGACACTCTGGTGGAATCACAAAATCAATTGAATGTAAGACAGAAGGAAGAAAATCATGGCAAAAAATAGGAGGTGCAGCACCAAACAGGATAAAAGCACTCCTATCAAACTAAACAAACAACTCGGGGGACAAATAAAGTCTACCAAAGCCAAATTTGAGGTATGTTTGGCCTCCCAGGCCAAGGACAACCACAAAGCACTCTTTAGCTACGACAGCAGCCTCAAAGGCAATACACAATTATGTGCAGAGCTCATTGTAAATGGAGCTACCTACACTGAGACAGAAGATATATCAAACCTCCTGGCTGATAAATGCAGCTCCAACTTTACCCCTCTCACCTCCTCAACCTTGCCTCAGGAAATACCATCAAGTATAACTCCCCCTACTAGTACTAGGGAACAGGTCCTTAATGCTCTCTCTAAGACCAAGAACACTGCATCAATGGCCAAGACAATATCCCAGGAAGCCTTCTAAATAGTATGAAACATGACCTGTCAGGGGTTCTGGAATTACGATTTAACTGTAGCCTACAAACAGGATTCATACCTCATGAATGTTGAAAGGCAACAGTCATCCCTCTGCAAAAAGGTGGGCTGTCTACAGACCCCGGAAACTACAGACCCATAAGTCTCAGTAGTCATATGTGTAAAGCCATGGAAATAATTATCATGGAGATGATCAGCAGAGATATAGTAAACCTCCAGATACTGGGCCCAACCCAGTTTGGTTTTGTCAAGGGCAGATCATGCCTACTCAACCTGGTGGACTTCTTTGAGAAAGTAACCAAAGCAATGGATGAGGGAAAAATGGTTTACACTGCCCACATTGACCTGGCCAAGGCATTTGACACAGTCCCCACCAATGGAATTGTTAACAAACAAGTGGTTAGGTAAAAACTTGCATATCACTCGGTGGATAATCAACTGGCTCACAACCGGGATCCAGGAAGTTAGAATTGGGGAGTCCACCTCTACAAAGAGGCCAGTCACAAGTGGAGAATCTCAGGGATCAGCCTTGGACCAATCCTTTTTGGCATTTACTTCTCAGAAGTCAAGGCCAATGTCAGTGGTCTCTGGCTGATGAAATTTGCAGATGACTGCAAATTAGGAGCTGTCATTGAATCCCACACTGACACAAATGTTCTCCGGGAGGGTTTGAAACAGACAAACAACTGGTATCAGTGCCAAGGACTAAAACTAAATGCCAACAAATACATAATAGTATCCTTTGGGAAGTCATCCATCCATGTTAACTATCATATTGACAACACACCCCTCAGAGATGACCCAGTAGTGTCAGGGACTTATGGACACACATAGATAGTAATCTAGCCTTTGACCATCACATGTCTACAGTAGTGAGGAAATCATTCTATGTTGCGCAACTTATAAACAAAGATATGTCATCTGAGTCCAAGGAAGTCATTGTTCCACTGTATCCGGCATTCATCAGACCTATCATTGAGTACAATACCCTTTTTGGTATGTACCTAACCAGGCATATTCAACAACTGAAATGTCCACTTTGGTTCCTCACTAAAATAATACAGGGCATAAGTAAAATGTCCTATGCAGACAGCCTCAAGGCTCTATAACTGTATTCTGTCTCCTACAGGCTTTTGAGAGGAGATCTATGCCTGGCATACATGGCATTGTCAGATACCACTCTGATGGACCTCCTGCATATCCACAAAACAAACAGCACCAAAATTACCCATTTTAAAAACTTAAACCTTGCCTGTGATATAAATAGGACCTGCTGGAGAGACAGGTATGTATCTGAAAGACTATCCTATCTATGGAACAGGCTCCCCATCCATGTGAAGCAGATTTCCTCCTTAAACCAGTTCAAGTGCAACTTGGACAATTGGATGGGGAACCAGAATTTCATCCCTGGTTTGGCACCTATGTCTCCAATGGAGACAGACAATCTGCAAATGGTTCATCTCCCAGGCCCCTGGTTACACCTATCAAGGGTATCAGAACTTGTCAGAGATTTGGGATGCAAGGCTAGGCTTTAAAAGACCCTTGTGGTCATTAGCCTAGAAAACACCTATGAACCTATGAACGTATAAAGTTATTTTGCTTTTTGACCTGCCCATTTACCCCACCCATTTGTAGGTCATGTGGTTATGCCCAAGAGACAGGCATGTAATGGGGAAATGCTGCAGTTCACCCCACCTCTGCAGCAGCTCAACCATGTCCCAACCCTTCTCCCTTCCTTAGGCTAGTCCTTTTATGCCCATGTCTCCAGCCTACTCTAGAGATCACTGACAGGTACACCCATGTAATCATCCTCCCCACTGGATGGGCACACCCTTCCCACCCTGTCGCTCCATCAGTCACCTGAGCTGCTAATTTTACCTATGTCAGCTAGGCTGTAATCAGGGCTTTATCCATCTATACTGTCAGAGAGGCTGGATGTACCTAGCACTGCACATAATTATATGGGAACCTATGGGAGAAGCCTAAACTTCACAGCAGATTGCACAAGCAAAGAGGTAAAAGTCTAGTCTTATGTACACACCAAATAAAATGGTTCCATTATAACCAGATATGGCATATACACACTAAATGTCCACAGTGACAGTGCAGAGGACAAAAGCCACATGAGGGAGCAAAGGGAGGTAGCAACACTGCAGCGGTGGGTTATTTTTAAATCTGCATCTGCTCCAAATTCCCTCAAGTACCTGTTCTATTTCCTGGTGCAGGGTAAAGAAATCAATGTAAGCGGGGATACTGTGTCTGCTATTGTTCAGCCTGCAGTTGTTAAAAAGAACATTACTGGTCTTGGCAGTCCACACTTGTTAAAGCTATGAGTGATACCTTTTCAGTTAGAGCTATAGGTGATACCTTTTCAGTTAGAGCTATGGGTCATACCTTTTTCAGGTGACCCTTGCCAGAGTTAATTTGAACTGGGAGGAGGTGCAAAGAGGGGCAGAAAGACAAGCAAGTAACAGATAATATTCCAGAAGATGTTTATAAATTCATAGATATTCCTATGTTTTTTAGGTTTATGACAATTCCTACCTTGCCAGTACCCTTCCTCAGGCTGCCCTTCCTTTATCCAGGAGGACCATAGTAGTCAGTTCAGAAGTAAATTTGTGTATACCCACCCAGTCATCTGAGTTATATGTAAAGGAAGAGACTGAGTTATTTACTTTGTGAGAGAGACAGCTGATAGCATTAGGTCTAAATGTTTGTTCTTCTTTCGGCTTTTCCCGGTTAGGGGTCATCACAGTGGAAGTCTGGTCCGCTAATGATTGGCAGTAGATTTTACATCTAAATATGGGACAAAAATGTCAAAAATACTCAATTTCTATTGAAAGAGCAACTGGAGATGATCGCAAAGAGACAAGAGATTTGACGCAGGCAGAACTCTCAAATTCCACCTTATAGGACGTGTGAGATAGCCAAGGAGGGTTCTGACTCTGTAAGGCAAAGAGAATCTGTATGCTAAGGTATGGAATCCTGAAGGAGAGGTCTAAAGTGAGAAGTGATACATCAGTCAGTAGTCCCAAGGGCCTACCATAGTGCAGTTCTGGCCATAGCTCAGATGATATTCATTTTTTCGGGACTTTAGAAATAAATCAAACCAAACAGAAAGGAGGCTTATGCAAACTTATTTTAATGTCAAGACATTGCAAAATATATGAAAGACATGCCAGGATATTGCATATGTGGTGACATATGTCAAATTATTTTAAATGTTAAAAGCTCGGCAAGGGAAGAGATAAAGATACAATCTTTTGATACCATTTCCTGTTATCAAGGAACCATTTCAGATGGTAGCTGTGGTCATTGTAGGGTGTTTTAGCACACCAAGCACAAGAGGTAAGTGGCAGACTATGAAACTGGGTACCCAGAAGTGGTGGCTCTGTCCTCTATTGAGACAGAAAAGGTAAGAAATGTTTTGTTACACATTTTCAGCAGGATAGATTTCCCTTCATGAACAGAAGTACTAATTTCATGTCAGACCTGCTGATGAGTTTGTGGATGTGCTACAGGTTAAAGCAGTAATGTAGATAGGGCAGGGTGAGAGGCACAGGTACCCCAGGCATAAAGTGTTAGGGGGTGCCATCAACCTATCTCTGTTTAATGTGGTACTGGTTTTTAAAAGCTGGTATTTTTTTTGTGATCAAACCTAAGCACTCTGTGTGTGGTCTGAACTATAGCAACTGTTTATAGTACAGTTTAAAAGTAAAAAATAAATAAATAACCAAAATCTGTACTCTGTAGTGCTCCATGCAGGCAGGGTAGAAACTGTAGGTCAGGATCAGGACGCAGAAATGGAACCTGAATAGTGGGGTAGGGGGTGCATGCTGTACACCTGGACACCTGATTGATGTGCCAGTAGAAGGAACATCCTTTTTCCCCGTTTTGCTCTTCAGTGTAAGAGCTGGGGGGGTGTGGATCTAACTATAATAAGCCTATCACTACATAAAGTAATGTATTTTTTTACCTCATCACTTGAAGAGCTAAGGGGCTGCAGGTGGGGTGCTGATTCATGATATCAACACAGGGTGCTGGTTGAGCCAGCTATGTTTCTTGGGTAACGCAATTAAAACACTCCCTACAATCCTCAAACAAATGGTTTCATGGAGAGGTTCTATGGTACTCTTAATACTATGATGAGAGAATTTGCAGACCAGTTTGAACAGAAATGAGAGAAGTACAGAATTCATCACATTTTTCTTATAGTTTGGGTACAAATAATCCATAGTTTCTTTCTGAAATTTGTGCTACTCTATGGTCACATGGTAAGGACTCTCTAGACTTATTTTGTCATAATTGGGAGGGCAAATCTGATTCCCACAAAGTGTCTTTTGTGGACTACGTGCTGATTTCAGGGCTATACTTACAGTTAACTCATGGGTTTGACAAAGGAGCACATAGCATAAGCACAACAGTAAAATAAAAAAGAGGGTTTGAATACCAGAACAGTGATAACATGAGAGTATATAGCCAGACAAAAGCTAATGGCGTTTATTCCTGCTCATCTGAATAAGCTATAAGCAGCATGGGAGGGATCTTTTGCTATTGCAACAAAGATAAGTGATGTTAATTATGTGGCAGTGTTACCAGTTAGAAGACAGTTACATAAATTCTTCTATGCCAATATGACAAAGCCCTGCTATGGCAAAGAGACTAGTACTTAATACATGTTGTGGGTTACAAGGGGAATCAGAGAGGGCTGTGGTGACAGATTTCAGTGAGATTCAAACTGACACCTTAGACAAGAGGCAGTTGCTAGATTTTCATGCTAGAGAGTGACAGAATTGCCTGTGAGAACTGTTTGAAACATTTACATTTATTCTGTAAGATTATATATGTTTAGGTTCATAGGTTCATACTAGGCTATCTGCCCTAGGGCATTTATAAGCCTAGCCAGACTGTGTTTGGCTTTCGCCACCCATTTTAAATTAATTTTGCTATGCCCTTTTTTGAGGTTAGTATACTGTGCCTCTGTCTAACAGTGACACAGAAGTGATACCCGGGGTAAACGTACGATCTCCCATCCACTCATCAAGATTCCTCTTGAAGAGAGTCAATGAAGGACTCTGCCTAACCTGGACTGGGATTTTATTCCAGAGTGAAGGGAGCCTCTGGGTTATGAATCTGTCCCTCCAGCATGTCCTATTTATTTCAGTGCTGAGGTTCAAGTCTCTCGAGCGTGGCTCGATGGGATTTGGATTTTCTGAGGTGCAGCATGTCCATTAATTCCGGGTTGGACATGGCTTTATACGTCAGGCACAAATTGCCTCTGAGCAGGCGGTATGCCACTGAGTAGAGCTGGAGTTTCTTTAACCGGGCAGCATATGGCATCTGTTTGAGCCCTTTGATCCTCTTGGTGAGGTACTTTTGGGGTCTTTCCAGTTGCTGCAGGTGTCTGGTAAGGTACATCCTAAAAGGGGCATTGTACTCAATTATGGGCCTGATGAGGGATGAGTAAAGAGGCACGATGACCTCCCCTGATCTAGATGTGAATAACTTCATGATTAGGTGGGCTATATAAAATGTTTTTCTAACCACTTTGGCCACGTGGTTGTCAAATGAGAGATTACTATCAACTTGGGTCCCCAGGTCCCTAATTACTTCTTCTGTACTTAATGGATTACCACCTATGTGGTAATTTGTGGGCACTTTGTTTTTGCCAAAGGGGATGACTATACACTTTTTGGCATTTAGCTTGAGGCCATGGCTCTGGCACCAGTTGTCTGTTACTTTGAGGCCCTTTTGGAGGATGCTTGTGTCGGCTGGAGAGTTGATTATGGCACCCAGTTTGCAGTCATCTGCGAACTTGGTCAGCCACAGTCCTTCCGTGTTGGCCTGTACCTCCGAGAAATATATACTGAACAAGAGAGGTCCCAGGACTGAGCCCTGTGGGATGCCACTTGTAACTGGTTTGGAGTCTGACATGGCTTCAGCAATTATAACCATGTGAGTTCGGTCCTTGAGCCAGTTTGCAACCCATCTAGTGACATAGGGGTTTATATTTAAGCTGGTGAGCTTATCTATAATGCCCGAGTGGGGTATTGTATCAAAGGCTTTTGCGAGGTCCAGGTAGGCTTTGTGGACCACCTTCCCCTCATCAATGGCCTTGTTGACTGTTTCAAAGAAATCAACCAGGTTTAAGAGGCAGGATCTGCCCTTAACAAAGCCGAACTGGGTAGGATCCAGTGTCTGTAGGTCCCCAATATCTTTATTTATGAGGTCCATGATGATCCTTTCCATAGCTTTGCAGACCAAGCTAGTCAGGCTTATGGGGCGATAGTTTCCAGGATCTGTTGAGGCACCACCTTTGTGGAGAGGGACTACTGTTGCTGTACGCCACTCTTTGGGTACATATCCTGTAGTAAGGCTGAGATTGAACAGTAGTTTTATGTTTGGGTTTAGCTCTTCTTGGAGTTCATGTAGGACACAGCCCGGGACACACTCTGGTCCCATTGATGCTGTGTTTTTTGCTTTGGAGAAGGCGGCTCTTACCTGAGCATCTGAGATGCCAGGGGGGCAGCACTCTGCTGGGATAGATATTTGCCCTTTTGGTGGGGAGGGGGGGGGAGTTTGTGCTGAACCTGTTAGCTAGCATGTTGGCAATGTCTGTGGGTTCGGTGTATTTTTTATCATTTTGGACTAATTCTGAGCATATCTGGGAATTCCCACCCAGGTTTCTAACATAACTAAAGAAAGCCTTGTGATTATCCTTAGTGGTCTGTGCAATTTTTCTCTCGAAGCTGGCCTTAGACGATTTTATGAGTGCCCGTAGTTTTTTGCTAATACTGATCAGAGATGCCTTCCCTTTTTGGGATTTTGCTCTATCATGTAGTAGCTTCCTCCTTCTATTTTATAGCTTGTTTATGGCTGGGGTCCACCAGACAGGACGTCTGCCTTTGGAGGATTGGGTCCTGGTTTTATTTGGGATTGCATGATCCATGCATTCCTGAAGGTGTTCATAGAATGCGTTTATAAAGGATTCTGCGGTCTGGGCAGTATTTTCCACAGGCCCGGGGGCTTTGAAGGATTCCACCTTGGTTTTGAGGAGTGTGAAATTTGCTTTAGAGAAGTTTTTCACTGTGGTTTTCTGGGCATGGGGTGGGGTCAGGATGTGAATATCCAGTGAGATTAGTTTATGGTCTGATCTTACCAGTGAGGGATACACTTCTGGTCTGGAGCATAAAGTCCCCATGTTGGTGATGATCAGGTCCAGTATGTTTTCCCCTCTTGTGGGAGTGGTAACAAGTTGTTCCATAGCATTTGAGTTTATAAATTCTAGGAACCTTTGGGCTAGTGTGTTGGAGCTAGAGTAATGCTCCCAGTCTATGTTTGGGTAGTTGAAGTCACCCAATATAATGGTGTTTGGAGAGACCTTCATATTTTCCAGTGTTCTCAGGAAGGCCGAGTGGGGTTCCTGGGTTTGGGAGGGTGGTCTGTAGCAGGCTATAAACTGGAAGGCAGTTTTACCCACTGTTAGTTGCACATGGATAGTCTCTGATGCTTCGTGCTGTGCCACCAACCTGGAGGTGTGGGTATCTTTGACGAATATTGATACTCCCCCTCCTTTTGTGGTTCGGTCCAAGTTTTGGGGCCGAAAAGCATGGTATGAGGTATAACCTGGTAGTGCTGGGGTGCTCTCGGGAGCTTTGAACCAGGTTTCTGTTACTGCACAGATATCAATGTTCTCCATGCTAAGGAGAGTTTCGAGTGTGTGCATCTTGAGGTTTAGACTTCTGGCGTTGAGTAGCATTACTCTTAGTTTCTTATCCCTTGTGATACCTATGGAGGTGGGTTTGTCTTTTGAACCTTGCCTGAAAAAGGCACTATGGGAGTAGAAAGAGCCTTTGCTAATATCCGAAAGCCCAGGGGTGACAGGTGCAAGCCGTCCCTAGCGAAACATCGTCGCTTGTCAAGTATGTCATCCCAGGCTGACAGGCATTGGATCCCCTTTGAATGACACCAATACTTAAGCCAATTATTGAAATTGATCATCTTGTCTTCATATTGTGGCATCATTCTTGGTGAGGGTAAGATGCTACTCAAGGTCAGGGTCATACCGGCCTGGGCTACATGCTCAGAGAGCTCCTCTATGTCTCTTTTCATGTAGTCCAGGGAGGTACGTCTCTGGTCATTCACACCAGCATGGACAATGACTGAGTCATATTTGTACTTGCCTTGGAGTGACCTGAGTGCTTGTGTTATGTGGCGGATCCTAGCATCCGACAGGCAGCTCACCGTGACCTTCTCCTTGTTCAGCCTGGTGAGCGGGACATCAGTGTGCCTGACGATAGAGTCACCTATTACAAGTGTATCAGGTGTGTTGTTTAGCCTTAAGGGCTGTGACTGTTCAGCACACTGGCTTTGTGAGCTGTGTGTTGCACGTGTTTTGTTTTGGGGTAGCGGTTGCTTGGGTGTCTGCTTTGGAGGTCTCTGCTGCTTAGGCAGATTTTTATTTAGAGCCTCCGAGTATGTTTTTGTGTGTTTATGTGCATCTTGTTTGCATCTTTACTTTTCAAGAGAAATGCTTTATTTTATGAATATTTCAAATAAACAGTTTTACTATTCAGTTTTAAATGCTTCTGTAAGTTCATAAGTTCAAAGACAGCATTTTAGGCCAATTTGCCATCAAGAAATGATGATTCCTCCAAAAAAGGTATGTTGACCTTTCTACCAGTCCATGTATCTAAATCTTTTTTAAAAGTTTCCAGGCTCTTAGATTGTTTAAAATTAAATAAAAAGTAATTCCATAGTTTTGTAATTGTGACAGAAATTTCTGAGACCTCATCATAGAATTTCCCATTTTCATTATAAACGGCATATTGTTATGTATTTCAGTGCAGGTATTAATATTTAAACTGAACATGATTTGCAGAACTGGATCATGAAAAAAATACTATGGTAAGATTAATTTAGCCTGAATATACTTATAACAGACATTAATTCATTTTAATGTCTCACATTGTGAAACATATCCCATGTTTTTCAGCTTCGTAATTTTTTTGTAAATTTCTTCTGAACTCCCTCCAGCCTTTTCAGCTGTTCCCTTGTACAGGCACGGAATTAATTATTATATTCCAGGAGAAGTCTGATATAACTTTTGAATACTACTGCTAATATACTTTTTCCCTTGTTGATAGTTTTCTTAACAAATAGCCCATATGTTTAATAGCCCTGGCTACTATGAGCTCAAGAGTGAGATTTAAAAGAAAATTTTAAAGTAATCAGCCTTCCTAAATCTTTATATTCATTGACTTCCTCCATTTGAAAAGCCATCCAGTAAATCAGTTGTTTAATAATTTTATTTGAAAAATATATAACTTTGTACTTGTCTATACTAAATGATAATCCTATGTCCTTTGCCCACAATGATACTCAACCTTAACTAGTACTCCAAGTTTGCTAGTATTAGCCCATTTATAACTGTCACATTAAGGGTGGTTACAAAGGTGATTTGAATTTTTGATGTCCTTTGCCCAGTCGCTAACTAAGTTTAGGTATTCATTTAGCTCATCTACATCAGAAGGTTTTTGTAGAGTAAATTCAGTTTTAGAATCATCACCATACTTTGCTACCCAGTATTTTTTTGTTCTTAGGAAATGTTGATAACACCAGATTGAACAAGCCAGGGCCTAACATAGATCCCTGAGGAACACCAGCCTTTACATCTAGATAATTACAGTGATCATTCTGAATCTTAATGCTCTGTTTTCTAAGCAGCAACCAATTTCAAATCCACCTTGTAATGTAACTGTTTATTTTATAATAGGTTCATAGGTTCATACTAGGCTATCTGCCCTAGGGCATTTATAAGCCTAGCCAGAGTGTGTTTGGCTTTCGCCACCCATTTTAAATTAATTTTGCTATGCCCTTTTTCGAGGTTAGTATACTGTGCCTCTGTCTAACAGTGACACAGAAGTGATACCCAGGGTAAATGTACGATCTCCCATCCACTCATCAAGATTCCTCTTGAAGAGAGTCAATGAGGGACTCTGCCTAACCTGGACTGGGATTTTATTCCAGAGTGAAGAGAGCCTCTGGGTTATGAATCTGTCCCTCCAGCATGTCCTATTTATTTCAGTGCTGAGGTTCAAGTCCCTCGAGCGCGTAGCTCAATGGGATTTGGATTTTCTGAGGTGCAGCATGTCCATTAATTCCGGGTTGGACACTTAATCACTTAAGCACTTCATTTTAATACATGTGGTATGCTATCAAAAGCTTTAGATAAGACCAAACAAATTGCAGTGGGATACAGACACAGATGACGAGCTCCTGTTATACAACTGTAACTATTAACTAATTCGCTCGGTTTTGATTTTCCTTTCGAGATACCATGCCTATCTATGCCATTCGCAGAATTAGTTATAAGGTCCGATAAACGTCTAGCAAAACATTTCCAATTAGTGAAGCGAAATTAATTTGCCGAAAATTTTGCAACTGATCTTTCTCTTTCTTTTCTTATAAATAGGAAATACATGTGATAGTTTCCATGATTCCGGGACCTTACCCTTTTCCAGTAATTTATTAAAGTTAATCTTGGTGTAAATATATTCTTCGTAGTAAGTAACAGATTAGCTGGAATCATGTCCGGGCCCATGTCGTACCTTTTAACTTTGAAAAGGCAGCTAGTATGAGTAATTCAGATATATTTGGACAAGAACCTGTCACTAAATTGCATTGCAATTGCCCATGGCAGTCAAGCCAATGTTAGTATAATAAAGATTAAATTCATTAGCTATTTTATTAATATCTCTAGTGGTTTTGTTATCAATTAGTAGTACAAATATTGAACTATGTCTCTTGAGTTATTTATATATATGTAAAATTCTTTCTTGTTCTTGCAATTGCAGATCAACGTACTTTCATAACAATCCATGACATCCTTAATTTTATTTTTTTTTTAATCCTAATATTCATGTTAAGTATCTTCTTACTGATGTCATTTGGAAATTTCCTAATTTTATAGCTTCTCTTTTTTTCTTAAATTGTTTTATTTAAGGGCTTATTCCACCAACAAGGAAATTATGACTTGTTATTCTCCCTTCTCACTAAGGAATAAACACAAATCTGCAGATATTGTTCAATAATTTGAAATCCATGGCAAATGTCTTAATTCTGTGCCTGAATTGACCAATCAATATTTGTTAACTGCAAAAGTAAATTTTGTAAGGCATCTTTATTACATTCATATTTCAGTGATTGTAATATGGAATGGATTGCTGTGTCTAATACAAAAGATGCAGAACAGTGTTCAGATGTACACAGCGAGTACAGTAGCTTTAATGAAACTACCTTTTCAGGTACATAAGTGATAAAAAGATCCAGTGTGCTATTTCCTTTAGTATTAACCTTAACTAGTTGAGTCATTTCATGAAAATGCAAAATATTAGTAAAGTCCTTGTCAAGATATGAGATGCCACTTTGTATATTCCAATCAAATCTGGGGTAGTTAAAAATCCCCAATAAGTACTATTTCACCCTTTTATCCAAACAGTTGTCTAGATCTTTAGATGTTGCAATGAGAACTGCTGTCCATACATGGGGAGTGGTATGTAAGCACTATATAAGAGTTTGTAGAAGTACCATGAAGAATTTGAACAATTAAAGTGTTATACACCTGCTCAAACTTGATGAGACAAGATATTGTAAATTTATGTAGCCAGAGAATTGGTGATTAGTCATTAATGAGCTTAATGGTTTGTGCATCAAACTGCTCTACTATTAAGGTCTACTATAAAGGTTTTGGTAGCTTGCTATTTTTGAAAGAACACTCAGAGCTAAATGCAACTGTCCAAATATTTAAAAACTGGCTTATTTAAGGGCACACATTAATTTAAGAGTTATAATTTAGCTCTTCTGAAAAATATGTGTGTGTGTGTGTGTGTGTGTGTGTGTGTGTGTGTGTGTGTGTGTGTGTGTGTGTGTGTGTGTGTATGTGTGTGTGTGTGTATGTACACATGCAGGTGTGTTTACATACAAAATAATTTTGTACAAATTTCCTATACTATTGGTAAGGTAGCACCGGATGGCACTATGTTCTTTCTAAAGTGAACTGAAATCCTGATGAACCAGTGATGAAAACTCTGGTCTGCAGCTGCACAGTGTTAAGCTTAGTTGGGTGTAGCAAGTGTTGTCTATTACCTGAGGAAACGATGTACATTTGCAATTTGCATATTAATTTTCTTTCAGTAGTGTAGAATTAAAGTCCATGCTCTACTTGTCATATATTATGTGGTGCCTGTAGTGCATATTTAAAGCCTGTGCCATTATATCTATTGTACATATGCACCCAACACCTGTTCCGGCTTTTTGAAGACTATGGGAGTGATGCTTGATAGTGTGCCATAAACTGACTCTGTAGTACAGCTGAGAGAACAACACTCATAGATGATGACATAAATATGTAGAGGGGTGTGAGTGAGAGAAATGACATCATCAGTCCAAACCCAAATAATGAACTGTAACTAGACATCTGTACAAGTCACAAATTGTCCACAATTAATTAATGCATTAGTCCCAATTCACTTTTGGCCAAAGGCCAATAAATGAATCTGAACTCATGTCCTCAGGTTTGGGTCAAAATATGTGAGGAGCTATCGACTGAACAATATGGACCTTTATAAGAAAGCCTAGTTTTAGTATGACAGTCCTGACATGGTGGCCACACTTTAGCTGGCTATATAGCTATATTCCAAATATTTTAACAAAGCATATAACTTTGATGAGTATCTTGGGATCTTTTTTGAATAGCCTCTTGAATTTCTGACATGGCGGCCTGAGCACAGTGGTTGGGTGAGTAGAACAGAGATTTTGATTTAAAGTTGTTGACTTGGAGGCTGGAAGTGTCTATCTGAGTTTTCACAGGAAATGAAGTATTAATATGTAGGATGCTATGGACATATTAAACATGGAAGTAATCATGAGACTAACAGTATAAAATTGTGACATAATTAGACTGGGCTGAATATATGGTTGAAGATCTCCATCCTATATTCATCTGAAATTTATGGACCAGAATAGTCCCTGAAGAGTCACATGTTGTGGACTTTATTGTAGTCTGTAAGAAGAAGGATAATAAACAAGAAACAATCACCTCCAAACTTGCAACTTTATTAAACAGATAAACAGATGTAAGAATGAGTGGTCAGTTTCTTAAGAAGCAGTAAATAATAGCTGCAGAGAACATTTATTACCATGCCTTTGCACTTTTTCACAATAAACTGCAATGTGTTTTTATGAAAAATGTATTAGATGCTACCACAATAGAAAAACAATTATGAATTTAAGCAAGAAATGGACAATATGATGAACAACAGAAACTATAAAATGTTATAGTTGGATGTCTGCAGGCAAACAGGATTTTTTCAGTGATTTTGCTGCATGTCCCAAATGAATATATGGTGACTGCAACTAATTTGCATGATTCATAGCATGTGGCATGTCTGCATGTCTGATACACAAACACACAGATACACACATACACAAACACACACACACACACACACACACACACACACACAGTCTAGTTTGGTTTCTGGCCTATTGACATGAAATCCCTGGAAGAAAAGCTTCAAGATGCTACAACTATTACAAATATAAACATTTGTGACAAATATATACTTTGAAGAGTGTGTTACATGATACCAATGCTACAGTAAGTAGCAACATACCTTTAGCACAAATGAGTTGAAGTATTTTTAGACTATGCATTCAGTACTGACATTGACTTGACTTCCGCGGTGGTGCAGCGGTAGCGTTGTTGCCTCACAGCAAGAGGTTCTCCCATTCGGTTCTCAGCTGGAGTGCAGGGAGTGCCTTCTGTGTGGAGTCTGCATGTCTCCCCCACGGTTGGGTGGGCATTCGAAAGACATGCATAAATGGGTGTGCCTTCGTTGAAGGTTGAACATCTAGCTGGCACCTCGGTGTTCATGAAAATGTACTGCCAATCATTAGTGGACCAGAGTTCCGCTGTGGCGACCCCTAACAGGGAAAAGCCGAAAGACAACAACAATATTCAGTACTAACATTAAGTAATAAAAAGGTACTGATTATATCTTTAATACTTTCCTACAGTATGTTTTCTGCTGTCTGTTTGGTCTCAGTATATAGCTATTGTCTTTCTAGGCTTTGTACACACCTATACATTATACAGTTTATTTTCAGGAATTTATTAAGAGTAAACAAATAGTTAAAAAGTTAAAATAAAAATGTCAGACCACAATTCATTTTTGAGAAGTATCTCCTTCACTTCAGCAGACTGAATTAAAAGTCAAATTGTTATGACAAGGGCTAAAAGAGGAAGGAAGGATTAAACAGTCTTATAAAGGTTATTAATATTATTATTTTTAAAAGGCCATATCTAACATCTGTCATAACATGGCTGTAGGGGTTTGCTTTTCATTCATTGCTTTTTCAGGCCAAGAGATTCTGATTTCTACTGCCATAAAAACAAACTTAATGTTACATCACACACTACGTTTCCCTTCGGTAAAGTATCAAGGACAAAGAGTTTTTGATTTTTAAATCTGATAACCATAGAGCAGCAGCTGATAGATTGTGATGCCAAATGAGTCCAAAGAAATTACATCTTTTTTTTCATAATAGGATGGATATGAAAAGTAAAAGTACAGAGCTTTCCTTGTGATATAATAACAGCTGACCAATGGTATAAGATGCCGTTCTTATATTAACTGCAATGCAAGATATTTTACTGTTTTATTGATTTGCAGACAGACATTATGCATTAGACTTTTTTGTTCATATAAAATGGGAATAATGTCCAGACTTCCTGTTAAATAATAAAAGCTATGACAAGACATGACTTCTCAGACTTGTAACCAGTATTAACTTTCTGCAGCATTGGAAAGATGGAAATGTAGAAAAAAAACACAGTGTCCTGCACTCTACAAATAAGTATTTACTCTAGGGGTAAGACTCATACCCTACTAAAGTGGAAAATATTTCATATTATGTGCTTTCATTTTTCTAGGTTGATATACAATAAATAAGCCCATGCAGATATGTATTCACAAAAGAAACACACTCACATTTGACCACACACACAGACACCCTGCAGCTTTGTGATCAACCAAACAATCTTGACTTATTAAAAAGACTGCAGAATAATCCAGCTTGATTTTCTGAGAAAGAAAGCCTACTTAAATGTGAATAATGATAGAATAGCTTGAACTGTACATCGTTACAGCAGCTTTGTACAAGATATGCAGAGAGAACCCAACTTTGACATAGAACTCCAAAGTTATTCTGCAGTCAACAGGCCAAGAAAGCATCTAGATCCCCCTTCTGAGTTACAAGATGAGAAAGGTCTTCAGATGAATCAGGGTCTTATTTCATAAATAGCTGCTTTATTAGTTGATTATACATAAATAACATTCAGGATGAAAGGATTTGAATAGCACTTCTATATTCTGAATTACTTGTCTACAATGTGATTTTCATAAACACGTTTACTTTTCCAGTCATTTATCATGTGTAAAGGTTTCCAAATAGCTTATATATGCACTGCAGTTCAATAACATAATACACTATTACACACAATTGGTGATATATGTAGAGAGCCGTGAGTACATGTCATTGTATGCAATTCATAAACAGAGATATGGTGCATGGGTTGTGGTAAGTCACATGCTGAGGTCTACAAATCACATTCCAGGTCTGTGTGGAGGGGGTGGCATAGGAGTACAGCATTACAGCATTGCAGTGACTGAGGTACACACTGTCAGTGTGCAGTGGTGAACAGGTACATTATGTCATCTAAACATACAAACAGATCCCTAACTAACTGCCAGCCATTATGCATGATGTCTTCACAAACACCACACATACATTTAAATACTGTGGCATAAATGAAGTCACGGTACATGCATGGCACAAGCTGTTACTCAAAACATTTTTATCAGATATCATGAGCAGCAGATATAAAACAATCCCACTAACACAGTCAGCTACTAGGGTAGTCTCACAGCAACTCAGTGTACCTACATGATCACATAGCTGCTCACCCAGGAGCAAAAAGCATGTTCCCTATAAGTTTTCATTTATAGAATCAAAAATCAGTGCCCTTCATTTCTTCACTGTCTGGTCAGAGTATAATCTTATTACAGGCCACTGCAAACAAGATTGTTAGATTCATTTCTCTTTCTAATCCATCTGAACACCATTGCCATACTATCTTATGGGTTAAATGATTGCCAGTTGATGTCAGAGTCCTGCACCTTTTTAACACTCTTACATACAAATTACTCATTATCACAGCGCACCTCAACTTAATCTTCATAATAGTAACAATATGAAACTTCAGAGACCACAAATTACATTAGCTGCCTATGAAAAACCGTTTCATAAACTTGCCTTTGCAAGATGGGATGCACTTACCTTTGAATTAACTGAACTTGACAATGTTTTAGTTTTCAAAAAGAAACTAAAGTCAGGCCACTCTATCGGCATACAGGGATAAAGCCTAGACTATGGCCCAGACAGCTCAGGTTCGGTTAGCACCTCAGGCAACTAACAGAGCATCAGAGAAGGGATGGTTGTGCCTCTTCAATGTAGGATGGCACTCATTAATGTGCTCCCTAAGGGGAGATGTGGTCCAAAGAGGGGAGTTACCCTCAGAAGTGATCAACAAGCATGGGGTCAGAGAAAAGGAGTGGGTAGGTCATAAAATAATCCCCCCAATGGAAGCATAAAAGAGGGGCATTACCTTCAAAAGTAATCAACAAGCATGGGGGGGTTGGGGAAAAGGAGTGGCTAGGTCATAAAAAAAAACCTGAATGGAAGCACAGACAAGCCAAGCCCGCAGGACATCCTCAGGATCCACAACCAGTCCCAGTGATAACAGAGGAAGTTCAGGGGATATTGAAGAGTAGCTGGTAGACCCAGCATGGACACTGGGTATTGGTGGCATGGCTGATAAACATGAGATCTGAGGAATCCAACAAAAAAATAAATAAATAAAGTCCTACTCATGCCAAGGATACAAATGTTTCAGGGATATAGGCTATTTTTTCCTTAATTCACAGTTCATTTGTGTATTTCATTATATTCTTCTCTTTATAGTTCTATGCCAGGGTTTAATTTCTCCATGTCTTTTGAGTTTCTAATACCATGATGGGAATGGACCCCATTCCTAAGTCAGTGTATGATTAGAGTTCATGAAATTAGCATTGTTTCAGCTTTTGAAGTTAGCCAAGTGTGCTCTTCTCAGCACCGGCAATGTTCCCAGAGTTGCCCTTTCTGTAATTCTTATGGGGTTACATGTAATGGTATCATATTTAAGTACGATTATAAATTCTGTTTAATTAGTCCTGTTCTGAAATGACAACAATGTATATAAAGTTGTATATAGCTAACTCTCACTATAATGCAACTCCTTCCACTCTCAATGTATACATTTAAATCGCTATGCTACGTGCTTTACATGTTCATTTCTGAATGCCATTCGTATACTTTACCAAAACATTTTGTACTTTACTAGTGTGTCTCAGCAGTGTACAGATGACTGCATTTATATACACCTGCTGATGACTTACTTTCCTCTCAAAAGTAACATCAAAGGCTAAAATAATGCTAATTTCATGAACTCTAATCATACTCTGACTTAGGAATGGGGTCTATTCCTGTCATGATATTAGAAACCCAAATCAAACCATGACATAAAACCTGTAAAGAGAACATAATTTAAAAAAATTGCTGAATGCATTCCCTGTGAATGTATCTGTTCATTTAGCTGGAGTCTGAAATATATGTAATTATTTTGCCTTAGCTATATGGCCCATAACATGCTGGTCCTTTACCAGTCCACTCACATAGTTAACAAACAATTGATAAATAATATGTATACAGTATATGCAAAACACACACACACACACACTCACTAGTAATGATTCAACACAAAACATACTCACCTTTTGTGGTGGAAGATCGGTAGGCTGTGAGTTCTATTCCCACACCAGGTACTTGGATTCATTTTTCAATAATGACACTGCAAATCAGCATAAAAAGGGTGCTGCACTCTTGAATGTGCTGTCCTTCTGATGAGATGCTGAACCAAGGTCCTATCTCCTTGAGATGATAGTACCACACGTTTACGTAAAAGATCCCATGGCACTTATCAAAAAAGAGTAAGGAAAGTTTCCCAGTGCCTTGGAGAAATTTCCTATAGTAGGTATGAATATTACCTTGGGTCTTTTGAGAAAAGAGAGCATTGGCCTAGTGGGACTAACTCGGTCAATAAAGAGTAAATACAATAATGAAATATAAATAAAATACATATAAAACATGTACGAAATTGGCCTGTTTGGTGTTATCTAAGAGAGGGTGCTATAATTACATCAAGTTCACCATGGATGCAGCTCCATGTTTTGTGGCCTCCTAAGTCAATTGAAGCTACTATCTGCAACAACAGAGAAGGTGCTACTACTGAGCAACATGCCTGGGTACACATGGTAAGATGCAGAGCCTTTCCTTATAAGGATGAATGGACACTACTATTCCTGGGCCATCTCTTGGTGCTAGCTACCATAAGTTGCAGCCGCTAGACAGTTATGGCAGATGGGTCCAATATTGTATTATATTAGTGAGGATGTTGGAATTCTATGGAAGTTCATGGAACTCTTCTACCGTCCTTCTACATATCATGACATCACATAGGTATGGGACATCCCACCACAATGTTCCACATCCACCTATCCCAGATGCCACAGAAAAGAACAGAAAGCACAAATAACAACCTGGAGGCCTCTTTTATAATGTGATGAATATATAAAATCTAGGAGAGTGCTGTTGGCAGACATACAGCAGTCATACAGTGAAGAAAGACTTGTTTCAAGCTGTTACACACAGGTATATATTACTTACGTATATCTCATATAATCAAAGCTGTGACTATGGTAACAAGCAAGGCACTCCACCTACTGGTAAGTGACCTCATTCCCTGCAGGCCAGCTTCATTTGTGGGGCAGCAAACAGATAATACATAGGTAAAGGGTAGGACATGCACACTTGCAGTACTGCTACTTTACTGGATATAAAATATACAGACATAGTGCAATCCTAATAATTTGCTGGATATATAATGTATTGACCTGATGATGTAGTACAGTGCAGTCCTGCTGCTTTACTGGATATGTAATAATCCAAACTCGTGGTGCAGTGTGCTGCAGTCCTATTCCTTTACTGGATATATAATATACTGATATGGTGGTGCAGTGGGGTGCAGTCCTACTACTTTACTGAATATATAATAGAACAACCTGGTGATGCAAAGGGATGCATTTCTATTACTTTACTGTATATACAATATACAGACCTGGTGGTACAGAAGTGTGCAGTCCTACTACTTTACCATATACATAATATACTGACCTGGCTGTGCAGTGGGGTGCAGTCCTACTACATTACTGGGTATATAATACACTGACCTAGTGGTGCAAAAGAGGGCAATCCTACTACTTTAGTAGATATAGAATATACTGACTTGGTACAGTTTCACCTACTTCTCTGGATATATAATATAGTGACCCCGTGATGCAGTGAAGTGCAGTCCCACTTCTTCATTGGATATATAACATACTGACCTGATGGTGCAGTGTGGTGCATTCCTCCTACTTTACTGAATGTGTAATATATCAACATGGTGTAATCCTACAAGTTTGCTGGATATATAATGTACTGACCTGGTAGTGTAATACGGTGCAGTCCTACTGCTTTACTTTACTGGATATATAATATACCAAACTGCAAGTACAGTGTGATGCAATTCTACTACTTTACTGAATATATAATATACTGACTTGGTGTTGTAGTACTGTGCAGTCCTACTCCTTTACTGGCTATATAATATACTTACATGGTGAAGTAGGGTGCAGTCCTACTGCTTTACTGGATATATATAATATACTGACCTGGTGGTGCAGTGGGATGCAGTCCTACTGCTTTACTGGATATATATAATATACTGACCTGGTGGTGCAGTGGGGTGCAGTCCTACGTCTTTACTGACTATATAATATAACAACCTGAAGGTGCAGAGGGGATATTCCTATTACTTTACTTTATATATAATATACCGACTCGGTGGTGCAGTGCAATGCAGTTCTACTAGTCTACTGGATATATACTATACTGATCTGGTTGTGCAGTTGGATGCAGTCATACTACTTTACTGGATATATAATATACTGACCCAGTGGTGCAGTTGAATGCAGTCATAATACTTTACTGGATATATAGTGTACTGAGCTGGTGGTGCAGTGGGGTGCAGTCTGACTACATTACTGGATACATAATATACTGGCCTGGTGGTGCAGTGGGGTACAGTCCTACTACTTTACTAAATATAGAACATACTAATCTGGTTGTGCAATTGGATGCAGTCATACTACTTTCCCAGATATATAATATACTGACCTGGTGGTGCACTGGAGTGCAGTCTTACTGCTTTACTGGACATACAATATACTGACCTGGTGCAATCCTGCTACTTTGCTGGACGTATAATCCACCTACCTGGTGGTGCACTGTAGAGCCTGTACTCATGCTCCACTAGAGCTCACAGCCTGTCCAGCTGTGCCCTCTGGATATCAGTCCTATGATGCCTTTACTGATGTTTCTTGGCTGAATGCTAGTAGTGGCCAGTTACTAGCAACCTAGTAATGTCTATGCATTGTGGAATGATGTTTCATCATGCAAGGGCTGGTTTCTAAACCTGGCTTTGTGAATCAGAATGACGTAGCCAACAAGCATCCATACCTCATTGACCAACTGTGCTAGGACATTTGATGTTCTCTGCATTGCCAGTTTTGACATATACCAATAACTGCGACCATTTATAGGTTCATAGGTAAATACTAGGCTAACTGCCCTAAAGGGACATTTTAAGCCTAGCCAATAATCTGATGTCAGAATCAAACTCTGTACCTTGTGTCTATAAGGTCAAGACCTTAATCATTAAGCCAAATTCACCCTCTCACCCCATTGTCTCACTCACTTGTCAGTCATGCCCAGTGTGCTGCTTTGGACTCCATAGTATGTGACAGTTGTCTGTATATGATATGGAGGTGATCTTTGACAGGTACAAGTCTGCATACCACTATTTCTCTGCATGCCTTACCAGAGTACAAAACATGCGTTTCCACATTGTAAACATGCAGTTTTTCATAAAGGTTTTAGCAGTGGAAGTCTCATTGCATATGCATGCTTATCACTTTGTATTTAAATCACATTTACCTGCTGTCCTAGATCATGTGCATCATGTGATAGTGTAGCTTTATACTGGGGATTTCATACACAGATTATACATGTACATTTAGGTATTACCTCAATGATATGGTGTAGCCCTGATATGATAAA
The DNA here is from genome assembly GCF_019279795.1 of Protopterus annectens. Lineage (NCBI taxonomy): Eukaryota > Metazoa > Chordata > Ceratodontiformes > Protopteridae > Protopterus > Protopterus annectens. The sequence continues at coordinate 532,186,053 of NC_056748.1, forward strand.
CCTGGCCTTGCATGATCTCCATGTCATATTCTGGCTGTGTCTTCGGGTTACCTAGTGTCATGCCCTATAGAATGCAGCAGACTAAGGACATATGAGTGGCCTTCACATTTGTGTACTGCAGTGAGCCTCCAGAGCTCTCAAGACATGAGAAATGCATCATCAGATGCCCAGAGATATGTTCATTGATGGTCAGTCCAGGTGCCTGTCATGAGGGCATGCGTGCCAGCAGGCATGGCTTTAGCAGGTATCCAGCATCTTCAAATAAACATCCATGGGGGATTAATCCTGGCTTCAGCACATAGCAAATGGTTCTCCAGTGCCACACCTTGGCATCATGATTGTTCACTGGATTGTGGGAAAACAAAACCATTGCACTGCTATTGTGGTCACATGCCAGCTGTCAGTTCAAAAAGTAATGTGCCTGCCTACTGAGGAATGAATGTGTATCAGCTGTATCTGGTTTCATATGGCTACATCTATACCATCAACTGCACTAAGGAAGCTTGATATGTCTTAAACTGCCCTGAAGCCTCACATAATGGGCTTAGCTTCTGTCATATGACTGCACTCATTATATACTGGCCTACACGTGCCTGAGATATGCCTGTAGTGTCCCCTGTAAGTCTTTGGAAGGAGCTCCAGGTGAAGATAGTCATGATGTTATGCATTGCCACTGCGCAGGGTTCATTTACATACTGTTTTTAGGTTTACTATCAATATGTCGAAGTTCAAAAAAACAAATGTTTGACACATCGAACTGTAGCTCCTACTTCCTGCATACTAATTAGGTTAAAATGTCGAATCTGTTAAATAAATTCAGTAGATTCGACATTTATGTCGAATATTGAATGTGATGTCAGTGTAGATGCAAATGTAAGTTAAACACCTACACTAGCATTCACGTTTTAGCTTGGGGGCAAGCCCCCCTGCACCCCTCTGTGAGGGGCTATGCCCCTCACACCCCCTGCTAACTAAATACTCCAACTCCAAGATCTCACTACAGTGAGGAAAGGGATACATTTCCCAATCCATATTGTACTGCAACTCTACCCATCACATCTAGTACATATCAGCGAATGCACATTTGCATTCGCTAATATGTACTCTCGATCTCCTCATGTTCGGCAACACGGAAGTCCACTAACTGCCATTTGACTTTCCGTGTTTGCTGAACCAGCATTCAACTTTTTGATAGTAAATCTTGTTTTTGCACCCATTCTGTTTACTGCAATAAAGGTGGTGCACGCTCTTGTTCTCTTTGCCCATGAATCATGTTTTCCTTAGTACATGAAACTTGCCGCATATTATCATAGCTCAGTTGCAGTTTATGTATGAATAGGCCTATAATTTCCTATATTGACAACTACTTAATTGCTACTTGTCATCAGATGTAAGATGCAAAGCCAGAACCCTGTTAGTATGTCAGTTGGAAATATAAAGGATGCCTTTTAAAGGAAGGTTTTGTGGAGAAACTTTCATTAAGACATATCCCCTTAAGATGTACTCAAAACAACAATGTTACTCTGTTGCTTATGTTACCATAGCCTTTTCCTAATCACCGCCTCTTACATTATCAAAACACTTCATTAAAGCATGAAATTTAAAATGGTGTATGTGATCCATTGCTATTAAACATTAACTCAATGCATTTTAATTTACTTCTTCTGATAACATATGCATTTTGCCTTGTATATATCCATAATTTCTTTTCAATTTTAAGTACATAACACTTAAATTACATTAGCGGCTAAAAAAAATATCTGCCAGTTTGCAAATCAGCACCTTTTACAATGTTTTTCTTTAATGGGATGCCTGTTTAACTCTACATTAATGTGCTTACATATGCCAGAGTTATTGCTTTTACATGTCCCTGGAGATAATGTTAATGGAGCCGTCCTCTCCACTGCCTTCTCTCTGTTTGTGTTAACAAATCTTTTAAATTACTGTCATCATACATACAAAGATATACGTGTTTACAATGGATCATATGGTTACATGATTTATAGAAAACAGATATAAAGGAATGTTTTTAAGCAAGAAAGGAATTTTGTGAAATTGCAATGAATATCAGGACTTTTGTCCTCCTTAAACAGGCCCTGACCAAATGGACATACCTAATCAACAAAACAAGTAAATAATAAATGCATAATTATACTTCTCAACTGAGTTTCAAACAAAAGAGAATGTAAGTGAACCCTGAAAGGAATGGAAAATAAGAATAATAAAGATATAAGGTATTTTGATTAAATGCTCTATACCCAGATCAGGGACTAGGAAGGTAATCACGAAAGATGGCCATTTTTGACAATGGATGGATAGGGTCACAGCTGTTGTTGTACAGAGTACTCCCAGCTTTGTCAACAATCAAGATTAATTAATTTTATGTAGCTGCAGATATTATCAGGACTGAAATTAGTATATCACATTGATGACACACTAAAATGTATGTGAGATCGTTAGAGGATGAAAAAAATATACATAGTGCACTAACGGTCTAATCAAAGTAAATATTGTATAAGATAAAAACTGCACGGCAGATATATATTATTATTTTTTTGTTTATATTTTATCAACCTGAATTTCCTCACTGACCAGCCTTATTTTCAGGACAGGCCTGAGTGGAAACTCAGATTGCCGATGCTTTCACACAGTTGATGTCAGCTGATTGTTCCCCATAATGGTTACTTGGCCACTCTTTACCAGTGTGATCCTTGCAGTAGATCAAGTAGGCAGGTGTTTAAAATCCATAGACCATGTCTATAGCTTTAACCATATATTATAGACCAATAATTTCAGTTGTTCAACAGATAGCAAGCTCAACTTTGATATTAAAAGTCCAAAAACTGTGGGTTCTATTCCCTCACCATGTAGTGCAGGATAAACAGGGTGAACCTGCAGTTCTAAGTGCCATTCTTCCACAATCCTTAACATGTAATTTTACACTAAGGTCCCACCTGCATGAGCTGAAGCTAGGTCAGAAGGATGTAAAAGGTCCCATGGCATCTATCGAAAAGAGTGAAGGACATTTATTTTATACAATACTATTTAACATTTACATGGTGCTAATTTGGTATGTTTAAGAGCTTTACAAAATGCTTATACAATAACCGTAAGAAATAAAAAAAGAAATTCATCCTCATCAACCTTTCTCCATATTTTTTTCTCAATCCAATATTACAATCCCACAACACATTATATAAAACAACCTCAAATCTACAATTAAACAGATTCCACATTCATTTATTTATTTTATGTTTTATTTTGAATTTGTTAACTGGGTTCAGAGTACTGATCCCATTGGACCCATTTCAGTCTCAACCCAGGGAAAAAGTTATTTTGTTTTCTTAAGATTCAGTTAATACAAGGACTTTCCAGTGTCCTTAAGTGATGGCTACTGTATTCAGGGACTTTGCTCTCCCCAACCTTTTTATAAGTTCAGCCACTCTGGTCATTGGGTGACTATCCAATTTTGAGATGTTATTCAACTTCCTAAAATCATTCCAGAACTTGATGGCACCACCAGGTTTAGAAAATAACATCATTGACTCTTCCTCTTGCTGTCTGAGTCTTCTACTGCTCTTGTTCTAAGCATTTTGTGCACTTCCTCTTGTGCTGCCTTTCTTTGTTACTCTGGTTCTAATGCTTTCATTCTAATCATCTTGTGCACCTCATCTTGTGCTGTCCTTGTTACTCTGGTTCTGTTGCTCTGGTTCTAAGCATCTTGTGCACTTCCTCTTGCACTTCCTTCTTTCTTACTCAGATTGTCTGGTTCTGCTGCTCTGGTTCTAAGCATTGTGTGCACTTCCACTTGTGCTGCCTTTCTTTGTTACTCTGGTTCTGCTGCTCTTGTTCTAAGCATCTTGTGCATTTCCTCTTGCACTGCCTTTCTTTGCTACTCTAGTTCTGCTGCTCTCATTCAAAGCATCTTGTGCACTTTCTATTGCACTGCTTTTCTTTCTTACTCTGGTTCTGTTGCTCTCATTCTAAGCATCTTGTGCACCTCATCTTGTGCTGTCCTTGTTACTCTGGTTCTGTTGCACTGGTTCTAAGCATCTTGTGCACTTCCTCTTGAGCTGTCTTTCTTTCTTTCTCTGGTTGTGCTGCTCTCATTCTAAGCATCTTGTGTCCTTCCTCTTATGCTGCCTTTCTTTGTTACTCTGGTTCTGCTGCTCTCATTCTAAGCATCCTGTGCACTTCCTCTTGTGCTGCCTTTTTTTTACTCTGGTTCTGCTGCTCTCATTCTAAGCATCTTGTGCATTTCCACTTGCACTGCTTTCCTTTGTTACTCTGGTTCTACTACTCTCATTCTAAGCATCTTGTGCACTTTCTCTTGCACTGCCTTTCTTTCTTACTCTGGTTCTGTTGCTCTGGTTCCAAGCATCTTGTAAAATTCCTCTTGCACTGCCATTCTTTGTTACTCTGGTTCTGCTGCTCTTGTTCTAAGCATCTACTGCACCTCATCTTGTGCTGCCTTTCTTTGTTACTCTGGTTCTGTTGCTCTGGTTCTTAGCATCTTGTGCAATTCCTCTTGAGCTGCCTTTCTTTCTTACTCTGGTTCTGCTTCTCTCATTCTAAGCATCTCGTGCACTTCCTCTTGTACTGTCTTTCTTTGTTACTCTGGTTCTAATGCTTTCATTTTAATAATCTTGTGCGCCTCATCTTGTGCTGTCCTTGTTACTCTAGTTCTGTTGCTCTGGTTCTAGGCATCTTGTGCACGTCCTCTTTGTTGCCTTTCATTGTTACTGTGGTTCTGCTGCTCTCATTCAAAGCCTCTTGTGCACTTTCTCTTGCACTGCCTTTCTTTCTTACTCTGGTTCTGTTGCTCTCATTCTAAGCATCTTGTGCACCTCATCTTGTGCTGTCCTTGTTACGCTGGTTCTGCTGTGGTGGTTCTAAGCATCTTGTGCACTTCCACTTGAGCTGTCTTTCTTTCTTACTCTGGTTGTGCTGCTCTCATTCTAAGCATCTTGTGTCCTTCCTCTAATGCTGTCTTTCTTTGTTACTCTGGTTCTGCTGCTCTCATTCTAAGCATCATGTGCACTTTCTCTTGCACTGCCTTTCTTTCTTACTCTGGTTCTGTTACTCTGGTTCTAAGCATCTTGTGCACTTCCTCTTGCTCTGTCTTTCTTTCTTACTCTGGTTCTGTTGCTCTGGTTCTAAGCATCTTGTGTCCCTCCTCTTATGCTGCCTTTCTTTGTTGCTCTGGTTCTGCTGCTCTCATTCTAAGCACTGTGTGCACTTTCTCTTGCACTGCCTTTCTTTCTTACTCTGGTTCTGTTGCTCTGGTTCTACGTATCTTGTTCATTTACTCTTGCACTGCATTTCTTTTTTACTCTAGTTCTGCTGCTCTCATTCTAAACATCTTGTTCACTTCCTCTTGCATTGCCTTTCTTTGTTACTCTGGTTCTGCTGTGCTCATTCAAAGCATCTTGAGCACTTCCTCTTGCACTGCCTTTCTTTGTTACTCTGGTTCTGATGCTCTCATTCTAAGCATCTTGTGCACCTCATCTTGTGGTGCCTTTTTTATTACTCTGGTTCTACTTTTCTCATTCTTAGCATCTTGTGCACTTCTTTTTGTGCTGCTTTTCATTCATACTCTGGTTCTGAGCTCTCATTCTTAGCATCTTGTGCACCTCATCTTGTGCTGCCTTTCTTTGTTACTCTGGTTCTGCTGGTCTCATTCTAAGTATCTTGTGCACTTCCTCTTGCACTGCCTTTTTTACTGTGGTTTTGCTGCTCTCATTCTAAACATTTTGTGCATTTGATCTTGTGCTTTTATTTGTTACTCTGATTCTGCTGCTCTTGTTCTAAGCATCTAGTGCACTTCCTCTTGTGCTGTCTTTCTTTGTTTCTCTGGTTCTGCTCTTGTTCTAAGTATCTTGTACACTTCCTCTTGCACTGTGTTCCTTTGTTACTCTGGTTCTACTGCTCTCATTCTAATCATCTACTGCATTTCCTATTGCACTGTCTTTCTTTGTTACTCTGGTTCTACTGCTCTCATTCTAAGCATCTTGAGCACCTCTTCTTGTGATGCCTTTCTTTCTTACTCTGGTTCTACTGCTCTCATTCGAAGCATCTTGCACACTTCCTCTTGCACTGGCTTTCTTTGATAATCTGGTATTTTGTAAGATTATAAGTTATCTTTTTCTCCTGGCATGGTCTGAATATTGAAGTGTGTTCTATCAAGAACCACTGAAAATACTACCTTTGTTACTCTGGTTCTGTTGCTCTGGTTCTACACATCTTGTAAACTTCCTCTTGCACTGCCTTTCTTTCTTACTCTGGTTCTGCTGCTCTCATTCTAAGCATCTTGTGCACTTCCTATTGCGCTGTCTTTGTTTGTTACTCTGGTTCTGCTGCTCTCATTCTAAGCAGCTTGTGCACCTCTTCTTGTGCTGCCTTTCTTTGTTACTCTGGTTATGCTGCTCTCATTCTAAGCATCTTGTGCACTTCCTATTGCGCTGTCTTTGGTTGTTACTCTGGTTCAGCTGCTCTCATTCTAAGCAGCTTGTGCACCTCTTCTTGTGCTGCCTTTCTTTGTTACTCTGGTTATGCTGCTCTCATTCTAAGCATCTTGTGCACTTTCCCTTGCACTGCCTTTCTTTCTTACTCTGGTTCTGTTGCTCTGGTTCTAAGCATCTTGTGCACTTCCTCTTCATATGTCTTTCTTTGTTACTCTGGTTCTGCTGCTCTCATTCTGAGCATCTTGTGCACTTCCTCTTGTGCTGCCTTTCATTCTTACTCTGGTTCTGCAACTCTCATTCTTAGCATCTTGTGCACCTCATCTTGTGCTGCCTTTCTTTGTCACTCTGGTTCTGCTGGTCTTATTCTGAGCATCTTGTGCACTTCCTCTCGCACTGCCTTTTTTTACTGTGGTTTTGCTGCTCTCATTCTAAATGTTTTGTGCATTTCATCTTGTGCTGCTTTTATTTGTTACTCTGATTCTGCTGCTCTTGTTCTAAGCATCTAGTGCACTTCCTCTTGCACTGTGTTTCTTTGTTACTCTGGTTCTGCTGCTCTTATTCTAATCATCTTGTGCACTTCCTGTTGTGCTGTCTTCCTTTGTTACTCTGGTTCTACTGCTCTCATTCTAAGCATCTTGTGCACCTCTTCTTGTGCTGCCTTTCTTTGTTACTCTGGTTCTGCTGCTCTCATTCTAAGCATCTTGTGCACTTCCTGTTATGCTGTCTTTCTTTGTTACTCTGGTTCTGCTGCTCTCGTTCTAGACATCTTGTAAACTTCCTTTTGCACTTCCTTTCTTTGTTACTCTGGTTCTGCTGAGCTCATTTTAAGCAACTTGAGCACTTCCTCTTGCAATGCCTTTCTTTGTTACTCTGGTTCTGATGCTCTCATTTTAAGCATCTTGTGAACCTCATCTTGTGGTGCCTTTTTTATTACTCTGGTTCTACTGCTCTCATTCTAAGCATCTTGTGCACTTCCACTTGTGCTGCCTTTTTTTTCTTACTGTGGTTCTGCTGCTCTCCTTCTTAGCATCTTGTGCACCTCATCTTGTGTTGCCTTTCTTTATTACTCTTGTTCTGCTGGTCTCATTCTAAGCATCTTGTGCACTTCCTCTTGCACTGCATTCCTTTGTTACTCTGGTTCTACTGCTCTCATTCTAAGGAACTTATGCATTTCTTCTTGCACTGCCTTTTTTGTTACTCTGATTCTGCTGCCCTCATTCTAAGCATCTTGTGCACTTCCTCTTGTGCTGTCTTTCTTTGTTACTTAGGTTCTGTTGCTCTGGTTCTAAGCATCTTATGCATTTCCTTTTGCTCTGTCTTTCTTTTTTACTTTGGTTCTGCTGCTCTCATTCTAAGCATCTTGTGCACTTCCTATTGTGCTGTCTTTTGATGTTTTTCTGGTTCTACTGCTCTCGTTCTAAGCATCTTGTGCACCTCTTCATGTGCTGCCTTTCTTTGTTACTCTGGTTATGTTGCTCTCATTCTAGCCATCTTGTGCATTTTCTCTTGCACTTCCTTTCTTTCTTACTCTGGTTCTGTCGCTCTGCTTCTGAGCATCTTGTGCACTTTCTCTTGCTCTGTCCTTCTTTTTTACTTTGGTTCTGCTGCTCTCATTCTTAGCATCTTGTGCATTTCTTCTGGTGCTGCCTTTCTTTGTTACTCTGGCTCTGCTGCTCTCATTCTAAGCATCTTGTGTACTTCCACTTGCACTGCCTTCCTTTGTTACTCTCATTCTGCTGCTATCATTCTAAGCATCTTGAGCACTTCCTCTTGCACTGCCTTTCTTTGTTACTCTGGTTCTGATGCTCTCATTCTAAGCATCGTGTGCACTTTCTCTTGCACTGCCTTTCTTTTATACTCTAGTTCTGCTGCACTCATTCTAAACATCTTGTTCACTTCCTCTTGTATTGCCTTTCTTTGTTACTCTGGTTCTGCTGTGCTCATTCAAAGTATCTTGAGCACTTCCTCTTGCACTGCCTTTCTTTGTTACTCTGGTTCTGATGCTCTCATTCTAAGCATCTTGTGCACCTCATCTTGTGCTGCCTTTCTTTGTTACTCTGGTTCTACTGCTCTCATTCTAAGCATCTTGAGCACCTCTTCTTGTGCTGCCTTTCTTTGTTACTCTGGTTATGCTGCTCTCATTCTAAGTATCTTGTGCACTTCCTCTTGCACTGCCTTTCTTTCTTACTCTGGTTCTACTGCTCTCGTTCGAAGCATCTTGTGCACTTCCTCTTGTACTGTCTTTCTTTGTTACTCTGGTTCTGCTGCTCTTGTTCTAAGCATGTTCTACACCTCATCTTGTGCTGTCTTTCTTTGTTACTCAAATAAATCTTGCACACTTCCTCTTGCACTGGCTTTCTTTGATAATCTGGTATTTTGTAAGATTATAAGTTATCTTTTTCTCCTGGCATGGTCTGAATATTGAAGTGTGTTCTGTCAAGAACCACTGAAAATACTACCCTTGTTACTCTGGTTCTGTTGCTCTGGTTCTAAGTATCTTGTAAACTTCTGCTTGCACTGCCTTTCTTTCTTACTCTCATTCTGCTGCTCTCATTCTAAGCATCTTGTGCACTTCCTATTGCGCTGTCTTTGGTTGTTACTCTGGTTGTGCTGCTCTCATTCTAAGCAGCTTGTGCACCTCTTCTTGTGCTGCCTTTCTTTGTTACTCTGGTTATGCTGCTCTCATTCTAAGCATCTTGTGCACTTTCTCTTGCACTGCCTTTCTTTCTTACTCTGGTTCTGTTGCTCTGGTTCTAAGCATCTTGTGCACTTCCTCTTCATATGTCTTTCTTTGTTACTCTGGTTCTGCTGCTCTCATTCTAAGCATCTTGTAAACTTCCTCTTGCACTGCCTTTCTTTGTTTTGCTGGTTCTGCTGTTCTCATTCTTAGCATCTTGTGCACTTCCTCTTGTGCTGCCTTTCATTCTTACTCTGGTTCTGCAACTCTCATTCTTAGCATCTTGTGCACCTCATCTTGTGCTGCCTTTCTTTGTCACTCTGGTTCTGCTGGTCTCATTCAGAGCATCTTTTGCACTTCCTCTTGCACTGCCTTTTTTACTGTGGTTTTGCTGCTCTCATTCTAAATGTTTTGTGCATTTCATGTTGCGCTGCTTTTATTTGTTACTCTGATTCTACTGCTCTTGTTCTAAGCATCTAGTGCACTTCCTCTTGTGCTGTCTTTCTTTGTTTCTTTGGTTCTGCTGCTCTTGTTCTAAGTATCTTGTGCACTTCCTCTTGCACTGTGTTCCTTTGTTACTCTGGTTCTGCTGCTCTCATTTTAATCATCTTGTGCACTTCCTGTTGTGCTGTCTTTCTTTGTTACTCTGGTTCTACTGCTGTCATTCTAAGCATCTTGTGCACCTCTTCTTGTGCTGCCTTTCTTTGTTACTCTGGTTCTGCTGCTCTCATTCTAAGCATCTTGTGCACTTCCTATTATGCTGTCTTTCTTTGTTACTCTGGTTCTGCTGCTCTCGTTCTAAGCATCTTGTAAACTTCCTCTTGCACTGCCTTTCTTTGTTACTCTGGTTCTGCTGCGCTCATTTTAAGCAACTTGAGCACTTCCTCTTGCACTGCCTTTCTTTGTTACTCTGCTTCTGATGCGTTCATTTTAAGCATCTTGTGAACCTCATCTTGTGGTGCCTTTTTTATTACTCTGGTTCTACTGCTCTCATTCTAAGCATCTTGTGCACTTCCTCTTGTGCTGCCTTTTTTTCTTACTGTGGTTCTGCTGCTCTCCTTCTTAGCATCTTGTGTACCTCATCTTGTGTTGCCTTTCTTTATTACTCTTGTTCTGCTGGTCTCATTCTAAGCATCTTGTGCACTTCCTCTTGCACTGCCTTTCTTTTTTACTATGGTTCTGCTGCTCTCATTCTAAGCAACTTGTGCAATTCATCTTGTGCTGCCTTTTTTGTTACTCTGATTCTGCTGCTCTCATTCTAAGTATCTTGTGCACTTCCTCTTGCACTGCGTTCCTTTGTTACTCCACTTCTGCTGCTCTCATTCTAAGCATCTTGTGCACTTCCTCTTGCACTGCGTTCCTTTGTTACTCTGGTTCTGCTGCTCTCATTCTAAGGAACTTGTGAATTTCTCTTCTTGTGCTGCCTTTTTTGTTACTCTGATTCTGCTGCCCTCATTCTAAGCATCTTGTGCACTTCCTCTTGTGCTGTCTTTCTTTGCTACTCAGGTTCTGTTGCTCTGGTGTAAGCATCTTATGCATTTCCTTTTGTTCTGTCTTTCTTTTTTACTTTGGTTCTGCTGCTCTCATTCTAAGCATCTTGTGCACTTCCTATTGTGCTGTCTTTGGTTGTTACTCTGGTTCTACTGCTCTCATTCTAATCATCTTGTGCACCTCTTCATGTGCTGCCTTTCTTTGTTACTCTGCTTATGTTGCTCTCATTCTATCCATCTTGTGCATTTTCTCTTTCACTTCCTTTCTTTCTTACTCTGGTTCTGTTGCTCTGCTTCTGAGCATCGTGTGCACTTCTTCTAGTGCTGACTTTCTTTGTTACTCTGGCTCTGCTGCTCTCATTCTAAGCATCTTGTGCATTTCCTCTCGCACTGCCTTTCTTTCTTACTCTAGTTCATTCTGCTCTCATTCTAAGCATCTTGTTCTCTTCATCTTGCACTGCCTTTCTTTCTTACTCTGATTCTGCTGCTCTCATTCTAAGCATCTTGCGCACTTCCTCTTGCACTCCCTTTCTTTGTTACTCTGGTTCCGATGCTTTCATTCTAAGCATCTTGTTCACCTTATCTTGTGCTGCCTCTTTTATTACTCTGGTTCTATTGCTCTCATTCTAAGCATCTTGTGCACTTCCTCTTATGCTGCCTTTCTTTCTTACTCTGGTTCTGCTGCTCTCATTCTTAGCATCTTGTGCAGCTCAGTTTGTGCTGCCTTTCTTTGTTACTCTAGTTTTGCTGCTCTCATTCTAAGCATCTTGTGCACTTCCTCTTGCACTGCCTTTCTTTTTTACTGTGGTTCTGCTGCTCTCATTCTAAGCATCTTGTTCACTTCCTCTTGCACTGCCTTTCTTTGTTACTTTCATTCTGCTGCTCTCATTCTAAGCATCTTGGGCACTTCCTCTTGCACTGCCTTTCTTTGTTACTCTGGTTCAGATGCTCTCATTCTAAGCATCTTGTGTTGTGCACCTCATCGTGTGGTGCCCTTTTCTTTACTCTTGTTCTACTGTTCTCATTCTTGACATCTTGTGCTGTCTTTCATTCTTACTCTGGTTCTGCTGCTCTCATTTTTAGCATCTTGTGCACCTCATCTTGTGCTGCCTTTCTTTGTTACTCTGGTTCTGCTGGTCTCATTCTAAGCATCTTCGCACTTCCTCTTGCACTGCCTTTTTTACTGTGGTTTTGCTGCTCTCATTCTAAACATTTTGTGCATTTCATCTTGCGCTGCTTTTATTTGTTACTCTGATTCTGCTGCTCTTGTTCTAAGCATCTAGTGCACTTCCTCTTGTGCTGCCTTTCTTTCTTACTGTGGTTCTGCTGCTCTCCTTCTTAGCATCTTGTGCACATCATCGTGTGTTGCCTTTCTTTATTACTCTGGTTCTGCTGCTATCATTCTAAGCAACTTGTGCATTTCATCTTGCGCTGCCATTTTTGATACTCTGATTCTGCTGCTCTCATTCAAAGCATCTTGTGCACTTCCTTTTGTGTTGTCTTTCTTTGTTACTCTGGTTCTGTTGCTCTGGTTCTAAGCATCTTATGCATTTCCTTTTGCTCTGTCTTTCTTTTTTACTTTGGTTCTGCTGCTCTCATTCTAAGCATCTTGTGTACTTCCTATTGTGCTGTCTTTGGTTATTACTCTGGTTCTACTGCTCTCATTCTAAGCAACTTGTGCACCTCTTCATGTGCTGCCTTTCTTTGTTACTCTGGTTATGTTGCTCTCATTCTAGCCATCTTGTGCATTTTCTCTTGCACTTCCTTTCTTTCTTACTCTGGTTCTGTTGCTCTGCTTCTAAGCATCTTGTGCACTTCCTCTTGCTCTGTCTTTCTTTGTTACTCTGGTTCTGTTGCTCTGGTTCTAAGCATCTTATGCATTTCCTTTTGATCTGTCTTTCTTTTTTACTATTGTTCTGCTGCTCTCATTCTTAGCATCTTGTGCACTTCTTCTGGTGCTGCCTTTCTTTGATACTCTGGTTCTCCTGGTCTCATTCTAAGCATCTTGTGTGCTTCCTCTTGCACTGCCTTTTTTAACTGTGGTTTTGCTGCTCTCATTTTAAACGTTTTGTGCATTTTTTCATGCGCTGCTTTTATTTGTTACTCTGATTCTGCTGCTCTCGTTCTAAGCATCATGTGCACTTTCTCTTGCACTGCCTTTCTTTCTTACTTTGGTTCTGCTGGTCTCATTCTAAGCATCTTGTAAACTTCCTCTTTCACTGCCTCTCTTTCTTACTCTGATTCTGCTGCTCTCATTCTTAGCATCTTGTGCACTTCATCTTGTGCTACCTTTCTTTGTTACTCTAGTTCTGCTGCTCTCATTCTAAGAATCTTGTGCACTTCCTCTTGCACTGCCTTTCTTTGTTACTCTCATTCTGCTGCTCTCATTCTAAGCATCTTGAGCACTTCCTCTTGCGTTGCCTTTTTTTGTTACTCTGGTTCTGATGCTCTCATTCTAAGCATCTTGTGCACTTCCTCTTGCGTTGCCTTTCTTTGTTATTCTGGTTCTGCTGTGCTCATTCTAAGCATCTTGAGCACTTCCTCTTGCACTGCCTTTCCTTGATACTCTGGTTCGGATGCTTTCATTCTAGGCATCTTGTGTTGTGCACCTCATCGTGTGGTTTCCTTTTTATTACTCTGGTTCTACTGTTCTCATTCTTGACATCTTGTGCTGACTTTCATTCTTACTCTAGTTCTGCTGCTCTCATTCTTAGCATCTTGTGCACCTCATCTTGTGCTGCCTTTCTTTGATACTCTGGTTCTCCTGGTCTAATTCTAAGCATCTTGTGCACTTCCTCTTGCACTGCCTTTTTTACTGTGGTTTTGCTGCTTTCATTCTAAGCATCATGTCCATTTCCTCTTACACTGTCTTTCTTTGCTACTCTGGTTCTGCTGGTCTCGTTCTAAGCATCATGTGCACTTTCTCTTGCACTGCCTTTCTTTCTTACTTTGGTTCTGCTGCTCTCATTCTAAGCATCTTGTCCACTTCCTCTTACACTGTCTTTCTTTGTTACTCTGGTTCTGCTGGTCTCGTTCTAAGCATCTTGTAAACTTCCTCTTTCACTGCCTTTCTTTGTTACTCTGGCTCTGCTGCTCTCATTCTAAGCATCTTGTTCACTTCATCTTGCGCTGCCTTTCTTTGTTACTCTCATTCTGTTGCTCTCATTCTAATCATCTTGCGCACTTCCTCTTACACTGCCTTTCTTTGTTACTCTGGTTCTGATGCTCTCATTCTAAGCATCTTGTGCACTTCCTCTTGAGCTGCCTTTCTTTCTTACACTGGTTCTGATGCTCTCATTTTATGCATCTTGTGCACTTCCTCTTGCACTGTTGTTCTTTGTTACTCTGGTCTTGCTGCTCTCGTACTAAGCATCTTGTGCACTTCCTCGTGTACTGCCTTTCTTTATTACTCTGGTTCTGCTGTTCTCATTCTATGCATCTTGTGCACTTCCTCTTGCACTGTATTTGTTACTTTGGTTCTGCTGCTCTTGTTCTAAGCATTTTGTTCAACTCATCTTATGCTGTCTTTCTTTGTTACTCTGGTTCAGTTGCTCTGGTTCTAAGCATCTTGTAAACTTCCCCTTGCACTGCCTTTCTTTCTTACTCTTGTTTTGCTGCTCTCATTCTAAGCATCTTGTGCACTTCCTATTGCCCTGTCTTTCTTTGTTACTCTGGTTCTACTGCTCTCTTTCTAAGCATCTTGTGCACCTCTTCTTGTGCTGCCTTTCTTTGTTACTCTGGTTCTGCTGCTCTCATTCTAAGCATCTTGTGAACGTCCTATTATGCTGTCTTTCTTTCTTACTCTGGTTCTGCTGCTCTCGTTCTAAGCATCTTGCAAACTTCCTCTTGCACTGCCTTTCTTTCTTACTCCTTTTCTGCTGCTCTCATTCTAAGCATCTTGTGCATTTCATCTTGCGCTGCCTTTTTTGTTACTCTAATTCTGCTGCTCTCATTCTAAGCATCTTGAGCACTTCCTCTTGCACTGTGTTCCTTTGTTACTCTGGTTCTGCTGCTCTCATTCTAAGCATCTTGTGCATTTCATCTTGTGCTCCTTTCTTTCTTACTCTGATTCTTCTGCTCTCATTCTAAGCATCGTGTGCACTTCTTCTTGTGCCGTCTTTCTTTGTTACTCTTGTTCTGTTGCTCTGGTTCTAAGCATCTTATGCATTTCCTTTTGCTGTTTCTTTTTGTTTTACTTTGGTTCTGCTGCTCTCATTCTAAGCATCTTGTGCACTTCCTATTGCACTGTCTTTGGTTGTTACTCTGGTTGTGCTGCTCTCATTCTAAGCAGCTTGTGCACCTCTTCTTGAGCTGCCTTTCTTTGTTACTCTGGTTATGTTCCTCTCATTCTAAGCATCTTGTGCACTTTCTCTTGCACTGCCTTTCTTTCTTACTCTGGTTCTGCTGCTCTTCTTCTAAGCATCTTGTGCACTCCCTCTTGCTCTATCATTCTTTGTTACTCTGGTTCTGCTGCTCTCATTCTTAGCATGTTGTGCACTTCTTCTGGTGCTGCCTTTCTTTGTTACTCTGGCTCTACTGCTCTCATTCTAAGCATCTTGTGCACTTCCTCTTGCACTGCCTTTCTTTGTTACTCTAGTTCTGATGCTCTCATTCCAGGCATCTTGTGCACCTCATCTTGTACTGTCTTTTTTATTACTCTGATTCTTCTGCTCTCATTCTAAGCATCTTGTGCACTTCCTCTTATGCTGCCTTTCTTTCTTACTCTATTTCTGCTGCTCTCAATCTAAGCATCTTGTGCACTTCCTCTTGCACTGCCTTTCTTTGTTACTCTAGTTCTGATGCTCTCATTCCAGGCATCTTGTGCACCTCATCTTGTACTGTCTTTTTTATTACTCTGATTCTTCTGCTCTCATTCTAAGCATCTTGTGCACTTCCTCTTATGCTGCCTTTCTTTCTTACTCTATTTCTGCTGCTCTCATTCTAAGCATCTTGTGCACTTCCTCTTGTGCTGTCTTTCCTTGTTACTCAAATAAATCTTGCACACTTACTCTTGCACTGGCTTTCTTTGATAATCTGGTATTCTGTAAGATTATAAATTAACCTTTACTCCTGGCATGGTCTGAATATTGTTTTGAATCAAGTGTGTTCTGTCAAGAACCCCTGAAAATACTTCCTTGCTCCTCAAAAGAAACTCTGTTATGGCTTAGATAGTGTATCATCCAACCAATCTGCTGGCATTGAGGACAATTTTCTCTCATCATTAGAGTTAGTAGTCTCTGCTGCTGAACTAACTAGGTTTGTATTGCTTTCCATGGTTTTAGAAGGTAGATATGGTGTTATCTTTTCTGGACTTGTCTAACCAGTCTATTTAAATCTGTAGATGACCCCATTAATTACTTTGTCATTTAGCCCAAAATGTATTTCCTGCTGAGGAGACTGTAAGACTTTTTACAGACAATTGCTTTACTTGGTCTCTTCATTTTGAGTTAAATTGAGGCCATAACTAACACCAAATCTCCAGCTTTAGATTGCCTGATCTTTGCATTAGCATACTATACCCCTTTCTGTGCAGTTTATTATGTTTCCATGTATTCCCATACTATGTGGCCAAAGTGGTTAGAAAAACATTTTATATAGCCCACCTAATCTTGAAGGGATTCACATCTAGATCAGGGGAGGTCATCGTGCCTCTTTACTCATCCCTCATCAGGCCCATAATTCAGTACAATGCCCCTTTTGTGATGTACCTTACCAGACACCTGCAACAACTGGAAAGACCCCAAATGTACCTCACCAAGAGGATAAAAGGGCTCAAACAGATGCCATATGCTGCCCGGTTAAAGAAACTCCAGCTCTACTCAGTGGCATACTGCCTGTTCAGGGGTGATCTGTGCCTGACGTATAAAGCCATGTCCAACACAGAATTAATGGACATGCTGCACCTCAGAAAATCCAAATCCCATCGAGCTACGCGCTCGAGAGACTTGAACCTCAGCACTGAAATAAATAGGACATACTGGAGGGACAGATTCATAACCCAGAGGCTCCCTTCACGCTGGAATAAAATCCCAGTCCAGGTTAGGCAGAGTCCCTCATTGACTCTCTTCAAGAGGAATCTTGATGAGTGGATGGGAGATCATAGGTTTAACCCGAGTATCACTTCTGTGTCACTGTTAGACAGAGGCACAGTATACTAATCTCGAAAAAGGGCATAGCAAAATTAATTTAAAATGGGTGGCAAAAGCCAAACACATTTTGGCTAGGCTTATAAATGCCCTAGGGCAGATAGCCTAGTATGAACCTATGAACCTATGAACCTATGTGCATTACCATAATATACCCCTTTCTGTGCAGTTTATTCTGTTTCCATGTATTCACATACTATGTGCATTACCATAATATACCCCTTTCTGTGCAGCTTATTCTGTTTCCATGTATTCCCATAATATGTGCCTTACCATAATATACCGCTTTCTGTGCAGCTTATTCTGTTTCCATGTATTCCCATAATATGTGCCTTACCATAATATACCCCTTTCTGTGCAGCTTATACTGTTTCCATGTATTCACATACTATGTGCATTACATAATATACCCCTTTCTTTGCAGATTATTATATTTCTATGTATTCCCATACCATGTGCATTACCGTAATAAAACCTTTTCTGTGCAGCTTATTCTGTTTCCATATATTTCCATACTATGTGCATTACAATAATATACCCCTTTCTGTGCAGCTTATTCTGTTTCCATGTATTCACATACTATGTGCATTACTGTAATATACCCTTTCTGTACAGCTTATTCTGTTTCCATGTATTCCCATACTATGCTCATTACCATAATATACCCCTTTCTGTGCAGCTTTTTCTGTTTCCATGTATTCCCATACAATGTGCATTACCATAATATACCACTTTCTGTGCAGCTTATTCTGTTTCCATGTATTCCCATTCCATGTGCATTACCATAATATACCCTTTTCTGTGCAGCTTATTCTTTTTCCATGTATTCCCATACTATGTGCATTACCGTACTATACCCCTTTCTGTGCAGCTTATTCTTTCTCCATGTATTCCCATACTATGTGCATTATCGTACTATACCCCTTTCTGTGCAGCTTATTCTGTTTCCATGTATTCCCATACTATGTGCATTAATGTAATATACCCCTTTCTGTGCAGCTTATTCTTTTTCCATGTAATCCCATACTATGTGCATTACCGTACTACACCCCTTTCTGTGCAGCTTATTCTTTTTCCATGTATTCCCATACTATGTGCATTACCATAATATACCCCTTCCTGTGCAGCTTATTCTGTTTCCATGTATTCCCATACTATGTGCATTACCGTACTATACCCCTTTCTGTGCAGCTTATTCTGTTTCCATGTATTCCCATACTATATGCATTACCATAATATACCCCTTCCGTGCAGCTTATTCTGTTTCCATGTATTCCCATACTATGTGCATTACTGTAATATACCCCTTCCTGTGCAGCTTATTCTGTTTCCATGTATTCCCATACTATGTGCATTACCGTAATATACCCCTTTCTGTGCAGCTTATTTTTTTCCATGTATTCCCAATTTATGTGCATTACCACTTTTAGCCTTTCTTGTAAGTTTACATAGTGTTCTATGATACTTTTAAATAGTTTTTTCTCTTCTTCCCAAGTTACTCTTGCAATATCCAAAAGTCCCAAAAAACTGTATAATAACTCTGAAGCACTAAACCCTAATGAGGATTGCTACATTTTTATAATGGCAAACAGCAGGTATGGTATTAACAGGTCCTCTGTTTTTTTCAAGCTTCCTCAGTAACTTTTTCAGCATGGACTTTAATGTTTGAATAAAACACTTCATTAATTTCTTCCATCTGGGGATGGTACACAAAGGTTTCTAACTGGGTAACTGTAAAGCATTTTCAGTCGATGCATTATTTTGTACATAAATGGAATGTCCTGGTCTGGGAATGTTTTCTCTGGTATCCCTCTTTGACCTGGAAAATACTAAGCTTAGCTTTACAGCTGTAGATTTAGCACTAGCCTTACTTAGTGGGACAGCTTCAAGGTACTGGCTTTAAGGCTAAGAACTGTTAATAAACTACTGCTTGTAGTCCATCTATTTATCCTGCCAGCATCTCATTTGCCTGCTGTGTGATACTGAGCAAGCCACTTAACCAGAGAATGCTCATGAGCTAAGTCTGAAAAAGATCCACTTATATCAGTGCTTCATCCATCTTAAAAATAAAAATGAATATGTAATAAATAAACAAATGACTAACTAAATAAATAAATGTTTACATAGTCCAACATAATTAAAATATACTGAAATCCATTGCTAGATTTTATCAATGGCCTTACTATGTCCATAGCAATACATTTAAATGGTACATCTATTATAGGCTTAGGAAATGAATGATTTTTTAAAACATGGATAGGCTTATAAATGCCTTTGGGTAAATAGCCTATTACCTACCTATGAACCTATGTGGTTATCATCTGACATTAAGGCTATCCAGGACAGAAGTTCTCAACTTCTTTCTTTATTACTGCCCAGTAAAATGTTGATAAGATTCGTGCTTTAGTAATATTCATTCCTATGTGTCCCTCACTAACTCTTTTTCTGAATTCCTAAAACAGGACTGCTGTTCAGCTTTCTTCCTGCATCCCCTTTCAGACCTGACTTCACTTCTGCAGACTCTCCTCCAGAGCCACTGCCCCGGACAACAAATTCCCCTCCAAGAAGGGAAAACAACATGCTACAGGGGCTTTCATCAACCCTTCTTATAGAGCTTGGGTTGTTTTATTAAATAATCCTGCTTTGACTGATACATCAAAGTTCTCTATATATATTTCTGTCTGTGTCTCTTAATGAAATATGATCAGAATGGTAAAGAAACATTCTTACTTAAAATAGCAGCATTTTATTTCCAACAAATTCACTACAGCAGTCTCCACTATGTATATCCATATTTATAAACTTGGTTACGTTTACGTCACAATTTTGTTGCGCTCTGACACTTATGCTGATATATATCTTTATATATCTATATATCCATATATCTATATATAATCTATATATATATATATATATATATATATATATATATATATATGTGTGTGTGTGTGTGTGTGTATGGGTCTTCATGAAAACACCGAAAGCCCACTTGCTTGAAGATGAAAAGATGGAGGCGACAACACAGAATATTCATTTAAATAACTCCACACATATCTGACAATTTACCCAGGAAAATGAAGCAGTTGGTCAACAATCTCAAGAAACCACATGGAAGCACTCCGACCCCACACACCCACCCTAACTAATTATACCAACTCTGAGATCGCACTATAGTTGGGAAAAGGGGAAACTTCCAAATGTTGGCTGACCACTTCCTTTCCCTGGGTAAATTGTTGGTTATGTGGAGAGCCATTTAAATGAAGATTCTATGTTGTCGTTTCAGTTTTTTTGTTTTTGGGCAAGTGGGCATTTGGTCTTTTCAAGTAGACCCATATATATATATATATATATATATACACACACACACACACACACACACACACACACACACACACACACACACACACACACACACACACACACACACACACACAGGTTCCTATCAGGTTATCAAAGTTTAAAAACTTAGACATTTATAAACATATGATCGAAGTTTTGGAATTTTGAAAGGTTTAAATGGAGATCATGGTACATCACGTAATGGGTAACTGGCACATTTACTCAATGTAGTGTAATTTCAGAGTTGGTATATTTAATTTGCAAGGGGTGTGGGGGGTGCAGGGTTGCTTCTCCCCTGCACAAATGTATAAAAAAATGCTGTTTTTATAAACTTCGATCATATGGTCTCGGCCATATGAATTTCAAAGTTTTGGAACTTCAATAATCTGACATAGATCTATATAGATATATATATATATATATATATATATATATATATATATATATATATATATGATTATATTACCTAATATCAAAATGCAGAAACACTGATGCACATTAATCAATTTCTGCACATGAAACCTAACAGGGGTTGGAAAATATATGAATCAAAACAAGAGAAACAAAGGCTTCCATTTGCCTGAAATTGGTCAATATTAATAGCGCACTATCCCAGTAAACAAATATAAATAAATAAATAAATAAATAAATAAATAAATAACAATAAACAATAAAAAATAAAACCTAATAACACTTTTGACATCCTTTGTCAGAATAGTGCTACTGTTAGGGAAATGTTTTTTTCATAAACCTATAAAAGTTATAAATCTATAAGATACTGTATAGGATTGGGGTGAGGAGTAGTGACAGGGTTAGGGTTAATCCACACGAGTAAAGTCGTAGCCCCTATCCCTAACCCTGCCACAACCCATCCCAACCCTATACAATACCTTAAGAAAAGCACTTTCCCTAATATTAACACTACACAAGAAAACTCAGAAGTGCGCACACACACACACAAACACACACACACACACACACACACACACACACACACACACACACACACACACACACACACACACATTTCACATAAACAGATGAAAGCAAAAGTAAATATATCCCCCTACCTATTCCCTTAATTCAATCATAACCCAGATTCCTACCTCAAATTCTGAGATTTTCCATATATCCAAATACTTTTGCATTAGTAAAAAAACACTCGCTTTCATACAAGTACATCTCACAAAGAACAGGAACAATCAATGTTTCAAACATTAGAAAACACCAACAACAGTAGGGCTACCAAGGCAGAGTACATAAACCTTTAATAAAACACTATAGAATGGTTAAAACAGGATAAGCACTTTCAGATAACTTCCTTCTTCAGCTCTATTACTCAGTCATTCAGGAAACCTTAAATATTTTACAACATCCAATTACAATCCACTATCATTCATAAAAACAGAGAGTCTTAATCAACAAACAATCAAATGTGATTATATGTGTAAATCCAACACATTTAAAAATCCAATGCACCTATTTAAAGTCAAAGTCTCCATGTCTTCAAAATAACCTTTAACGGAATTACCCCATTCAGGCCAGGTGTAATGTCAGCCCTGAAGTCAGTAATCCATCAGGCTTCTTTAACTTCTGTTGCATTAGAAATAACCCTGCATCTAGATGTGATCTTACAAACAGCAAGCACCATAAACACAGAATTATGTCCTCTAAAATTCTGTATATGTTAAGATAAAGCACTACGTTGTGTCTTATTACGAATATCCCTTAGGTGCTGAAGGATATGATCCTTAAGCATCCTGCTAGTTTTACCAACATAAAAAGATGAACAGTGAGTGCAAGTAGCAATATAAATGACATTTCTTGTAGTACAAGTAGCATTGCTGTGGTACGAATATCGTCTAGCAGTAACAGGATGTTGAAACATATTGGAGCTATTAATAAAACTGTTGACCTTGCACCTTCTACACAGACGTGTTCCAGTCTTACTACTGTGCAGGTAAGTTTGTTCAATTTGTATGGGCCTGTAACAAAGTAGGCTCTTTAAATTACGATTCCTTTTATAACAAAAATGTGGTGCATCCCCCACAATATCTCTGATTCTGTTATCCTACTATCAGCAGCTTCCAATTATTGCAAATAATCTCACATATATGTTTAGATTCACTGCTGTACATCAGGGGCAATCTAACAACAGAAAGGGTGACACAAGCGGGTATAGGATTTATTGTCCACTCCATGTGAAAACCATAGTCTCCCCTTCCAGCTCGAGCATTTTTGATCTGTTTGGAAAGGCTTAAGATCTCCCTAGCCTTATATCCACGATCATGTAAATTGGCCATCATCTTTTCCATCTCATTCAAGAACACATTGTCCCTACTACAACATCTAGAAGTTCTTAAAGCTGATTCTTTTATCACATCTGTGAAGATATGAGAGGGATGCATACTGCCTCTATACAATAAAGTATTTCTCCAACAAGATTTATGATACAAGGAAGTACTAATTCTCCTGTTAGCATCAACAGTTTATAAAATATCCAAACATGCTATAGATTCTGAAGATGAATGAACTGTAAACTTTAAAAACACCGTTGTTGACTCTAAGTAAGACACAAAGCAATATAATTGTTCTTGACTACCTGTCCAAAACACAGAAACATCATCAACAAATCTGCAGTACAAACCAACATAAAATGTCTCCATGGATTCTGTGCACACAATACATACATAGACTCCCACTCAGCTAACACCAGATTGGCATAACTGTTGGTGCAGGGTGTCCCCGTGGCAACACCCCAGCACTGTAGATAAAATGTTCCATCAAAAAGAAAAACATTATTCTCCAATATAATCCACAGCAAATGACAAACCCAATTTATAACATGTCCTTCTGAAAACGACATCCTGCCATTATAGCATTGTATAGATTCAAGTCCAAAATCATTTGCAATGACTGTAAACAAACTAGTCACATCCATCATGACTAGTAAAAAATCTTCAGGAATAATCTCACTCTGCACAAAATCATACAGTAGTTCCAAAAAATGAGAGGAGTCTCTTAAGACGGTTGGTGTCCTACTAATCATTGCTTTCAGCTGATTCTCCACCCATATAGAGATTGCCTCCATAATCCAACCACCCACAACACTATGGGTCTCAATGGTGGATTAACCATAGTTTTATGTTCTTTAGACAGTCCTGATATAAAGGGAAACTTCGGATGTTCTACAGTGAAATAGTCATACAACTCCTTGGATAAACAACAAGACATAGAAAGCTCATAAAGCTCCTTTCTTATCCTTTGTATAACATCCTGCACTGCAGCTTTATTTAACTCCAAATATGTCATGTCCTCTGCTGACACATGACGCATATTGGCACAATATATTGGAGGATCTAAAATTACAATCACTCCTCCCTTATCCGCTGGTCTAATAACAATATCCATATAACTAGAAAACACCAAAAAAACAAATAAACTAGTAAACCAACACACATGCACAGCTCAGCAAATGAGTCTTCTGTTAGATACTTTATTACTTTAAGCACTTTTCGTTTGCACCAAAGCAAACTTGTTCAGAAGTAAAAAAGTTTACAATACACATGACTTTTAAAAACACAGTGGAAGTGACGTTTTTGCAACAGCAATCAAAGTCAATTAACCCTCAAAATTGCTTAAAGCAGTATGTAGATGTAAATACAATTAACAAGTTGCATCTACAAACTAACTTCCTGTGAGATAACATGTTACATTCCAAAATATTAAATAAATAACTTCAACTCTAACACAGTTAAAATACTATAAAAATTGATGTAAAAACTGAACTACGATAAAACACTACATTAAGTATAGCTGTTAATCCAGCGTAACAGTTACCAAAAGGACAATATGACTTAAATAACAATTAATTTTAGTAAAATAATTAACTACACAGATTTATAAAAAACAAAAACTTATGCAATGCATTTATGATCAAACTTAACACCATCATTATCATCTACCTAAGCTTTTACATTTAAGTATACAACTAATAGAACACAGGTCATTAAGACCTGGAAATTTATAGGCATTTAATCTCACCTGCCATGCAAGTTCAAGCTCTTCCAAATGTAAGGGAACAGGCCCACCCTGCAAAGGTTGACATATTTGGCCAATAGCCATATAAGTAAATTTGTGTCCATGGAAGGAGTAGATGTGCTTAGCCAGTGCGTTTTCCAGTTTAACTTTGGATATTGCGTATTGATGTTCATACACCCTATCACGGAGCCTGCGCTCCATTTTACCGATGTAGGATGCTGGGCAAAGTTTACATCTTGCTAAATACACAACATTTCTAGACTGACAATTAAATTTGAAATTCACCCTGTACTGAACTTGATTAATTGTGAAAGAATTGACAACTTCAATATATTTACATACACTACAGGATTCACATTTGAACATACCTGTAATTCTAGGGGAATTTCTAGGTTGTAGTTCCAACAAACTCTTAAGATTTCTCCCTCCCATAAAGGTTATATTAGGGGACTCACCAAGCTTATCCAACAGTAATGGGGTGACCCTAAATAAATTCCAATTCTTCTTCAAGATCTCAATCAATAAATAACTGTCCAAACTAAAGGTAGTAATAAAGTTCAGACATGGTTCATCATTGTTAGGTCTTAAACTGCCATAACTATTATGAATGTTTATATGAAGCTGGTTGGGTGAATTACTCATAAGAGATGTATTGATATTCATGTTTGCATCTTGAGACTTGACACTTAAAATAGGGTTATACACCCTATCAAGTCTCTTATGGCCAACTTCTTCTATAAGTTTATCCAATAAGTCCTCTGGGTAACCCCGACTAAGGAACATTGATTTAAGAAGCTGACATTCATCCAAGAAATCGTCCTGCTGTGATATAATATGGGCGGCCCTTACCAACTGCCCCTTAACAACAGAACGTTTCTGGTGAAAGCGGTGGCAACTCGAAAAATGTAGAAAATCATTGGAGTAAGTACTCTTTCTATGGATTCTAGCCACAAAACAACCCTGAGTTCTATTTTTCACCAATAAAACATCTAAATAAGCTATTTATTCAGTATCAAATACTGAAGTAAATTGGAGAAAATCAGTTGTTTGATTAAAATAATTAACCAATTCTATACTGGCCTGAGAATCACCACTGAACAAGATAAAAATGCCGTCCAGAAAGTGGGTGTAATATACAATGGACTTATTTAAATCAGCACTCTTCAAAATAAACTCAGTTTCCCAGTACGCCATAACAAGGTTGGCTATACTGGCCCCACATGGCGAACCCATGGCCACCCCAATCTTTTGTAAATAAAAATCATTGCAAAACATAAAGTAGTTATTCGTCAATACTAAATCCAATAATTCCATGATCAAACCAATTTCCCCATTGGGTGCTCCTTTGTTCTTCAACATAAGGGTAATCCAATCAGTCCCTACCAAGTGTGGAATACAGGTATAAAGATCCTTGACGTCAACCATTAGCATGTTAAATTCATCTGAATATTCAATTTTATCAACTTCATTTAAGAATGACCAAGAATTCCTACACACCCGAGTCTCCGTTTTCAAATACTTCTTTAATATGCTGTCAATGAATTTGGCAAGGGGATATGTAGGGGAATCACGTCCATCTACCAATGGGCGCATAGGTGGATCCATCAAACCCTTGCATATTTTAGGGATACCAAACAAGTAGAGGAACCTTGGGAAAAGTTACATAAATCCTGTTCTATTCGGCCCTCAATAAATAGATCATTAATACAATTTTTAATGAGAGTATAAGCTTTATTAATCTCCGAACATGAACTATGTTGGTATGCCAGAGAAGCTAAAAGTAACTTCATACGTCTTTCATAATCTATGTTGTCAAAAACCACTAGTCCACCCCTCTTGTCTGGCTTACATACCCGGATGTTTGTTGACCTAATAAAATCTAAATAATCTCTTTCTTCCTCCGACTTGTGTTAGAAATTTGCCTCACATCAAGCTCACATATCTGGTCAAACATTTGTAAGGCAGGGTGTAAGGGCAGATTGAAGGTACTAGGCACAGAAAAAATACCACGTTTAGTTGGCCCATTTATGTTACTATCCAATAATAAAAATAAATTTAATTTTCTCACAAAAAGCTTAATATCAATGATAGTTCTAACTAAATCCAGTTTTTGGGTAGGGACAAATGTATGCCCTTTTGATAAAAAGTCAACCATCTCTGTTGAAATAGTCACTGATGAAAAACTGCACACCTTAAAGTCAGCTTTACAGTTAGTAATAACTAGTGGGCCCACATTTTCCTGGTTAACACCCCCGTGGGCACCCAAATTGTGACTGACCTGCTGTTAATCCTGGTCATACATTTACAAGAATGTTGCCCTAGTTATTAAAACCTCATGTAGTTCTAATTCCTCCATTTGTTGTTCTTGTTGTTCTTGTAATTGTTCCTTTTGTTGTTGTATTGTTGAGATTGTTTTTGCTTCGCCCTGGCTCCTGTGTAGTTGTCCTGCCAAAAATTCTGGTTATGAACTGCTTTTGATTGAATTTGATGGCCATTTGGTGGTCGAGAGGCATTCAATAGCCTCTTGCTCCTCCTAACTTCCACAACTTCATTAAGATCTGGTTCCGCTAAACAGTCACCCAAATCGTCCCCAAAAGTTGGGATATCATTACTCACAGCTACATGGTTGACTCTGATGGCATAGGGTAGGCTATCCCCTGTTCATATGCATTAAGGTCTCTCTTTAGTTTTTTAACTTTGTTCCCTTTAAGCTTAAGTATGTGTTGGTCGATACTGGAAAAAATGCGGTTATACTCAAATTTATATCAGTCAAAATCCAAATCGGATTTCATTTTAGTATCCAGTTCAGTTATAAGTTTGATCATATTGTCTACCCACTTGTTATAATGTTTAATAATAAGCTCGATCAATTCAAATCCCTGTCTGTCAAACAACGCAATAAGCTCTTGATGGAACTCAGATTTGGCTTCCAGACCAGTAGGAAAATGGTGACACCTTAAGCCCTTTGGAACTATTTTAAGTTTGAGACATTCACGAAAATAAGCTATTTCAAGTTGTAATTTCTTCAATTTAAGAAGACAGGAATCAAAATGTTTAAGATTAGATACCAAGTCAGTTGTTAAATTATTACCTCCTCCAGCTGGACAGCTTGTCGTCCTTCCGTTCAATACACCTGATAGGGAGAATTCGTCTGCTATCCATGTAGTTAGGGATGGCTGTTGAATTGATCCAATAAGCCCTGAGGGGTTAGGGATGTTAATAACTTCGGTATTTTGATTAGACCCTTGTTGTAATTGATCAGTTAGCTGCCCGTTCCTTAAGAGTTGTGGTGTTCTCATGGGCTCCAGTGTGTTATCCATACTGCCTGGTCGCAAAATTAATGCTGGCCTCGTAGTGTTTGAAACATCATTTGCAGGATTAAAAGAGCTGATCCTCGAATAAGACAGCCCAGTATTCTGCTGGGTTTGCGGATTACTGCTGACACCTCCACCACTATATGGTTGAGAATGTCGAACCGAATTAAAAGACTCACGTAACATACGTTGATTCTCATCCATACGGTCTAGTCTCCTCATTATAGCTTGAATTTGGGTGGCTAAAGCATCAATTAAAGTCTCAGTTTTCTCTGTTAAATTTACAGTGTTGTCACTGACTCCAATAGGTTCAGTATCAGCTGAATTAACAGCCAAACCGAAAAGACTCTGACTACTGTCTGTGCCGGACGCCATAACTAGAAAATGCCAATAAAATAAATAAACTAGTAAACCAACACAAATGCACAGCTCAGCAAATGAGCCTTCTGTAAGTTATTTTATTACTTAAAGGGCTTTTTGTTTGCACCAAAGCAAACTTCTTCAGAAGTAAAAAAGTTTACAATACACATGACTTTTAAAAACACAGTGGAAGTGACGTTTTTGCAACAGCAATCAAAGTCAATTAACCTTCAAAACTGCTTAAAGCAGTATGTAGATGTAAATACAATTACCAAGTTACATCTCCAAACTAACTTCCTGTGAGATAACATGTTACATTCCAAAATATTAAATAAATAACTTCAACTCTAACACAGTTAAAATACTATAAAAATTGATGTAAAAATTGAACTATGATAGAACACTGCATTAAGTACAGCTGTTAATCCAGTGTAACAGTTACCAAAAGGACAATATGACCTAAATAACAATTAATTTTAGTAAAATGTTTGGTACCCCTAAAATACACCTGTTTGGTGGATCCACCTATGCGCCCATTGGTAGATGAACATAATTCTTGCCAAATTCATTGACAGCATATTAAAGAAGTATTTGAAAATGGAGACGCAGGTGTGTGGGGATTCTTGGTCATTCTTAAATGATGTTAATAAAATTGAATATTCATTTGAATTTAATTTAGGTGTATCGGAGGTGGGTTCAAATTGTTTTATCATGGTGTGGATGGGAGGAGAAATGGCGTAGGAGTTATTCTGAAGGAACAGTATGCGAAGAGTGTTTTGGTTGTGAAAAGAGTGTCGGATAGAGTGATGTTTATGAAGCTGGAAATTGATGGTGTAATGATGAATGTTGTTAGTGCATATGCTCCACAACTTAGGTGTGGAATGGATGAGAAAGAAAAATTTTGGAGTGAATTTGATGAAGAGGTGATGACTGTACCTAAGGGTGAGAGAGTGGTGATTGGAGCAGATTTCAATGGGCATGTTGGTGAAGGGAACAGAGGAGATGAGGAAGTGATGGGTAGGTATGGTGTTAAACAAGGAATGCAGAAGGTCAGATGGTAGTGGATTTTGCTAAAAGGATGGACATGGCTGTGGTGAATACGTATTTTAACAAGAGGGAGGAGCATAGGGTGACATACAAGAGTGGAGGATGATGCACACAGGTAGATTATATCCTATGTAGGAGGGTCAGTTTGAAGGAGATTGGAGACTGTAAAGTGGTGACCAAAGAAAGTGTAGTTAGGCAGCATAGGATGGTGGTTTGTAGGATAATGTTGGTGATCAAGAACAGGAGAAGGAGTGTGAGGGCAGCACCAAGGATCAAATGGTGGAAATTGAAAAAGGGTAATTGTGAGATGGAGTTCAGGGATGAGTTAAGACAGGCACTGGGTGGCAGTGAAGAGTTACCAAATAGCTGGGTAACTACAGCAGAGTTAGTAAGGGAGATGGCTAGAAAGGTGCTTGTTATCACATCGGGACAGAGAAAGGACAACAAGGAGACATGGTGGTGGAATGAGGAAGTACAGAAGAGTATACAGGAAAGAGGTTGGCAAAGAAGAAGTGGGATTGTCAGAGAGATGAAGAAAGTAGACAGGAGTATAAGGAGATGAGGTCCATGGCAAACAGAGAGGTGGCAAAGGCTAAGGATAAGGCATATGAAGAGTTGTATGAAAGGCTGGACACTAAGGAGGGAGAAAAGGACCTGTACCAATTGGCTAGACAGAGGGACCGAGCTAGGAAAGATGTGAAGCAGGTAAAGGTGATAAGGGATAATGAGGGAAACATACTCACAAGCGAGGAGAGTGTGGTGAGGAGATGGAAAGAGTATTTTGAGGGGTTGATGAATGAAGAGAATGAGAGGGAGAGAAGGTTGGATGATGTAGGGATAGTGAATCATGAAGTACAATGGATTAGCAAGGAGGAAGTAAGGATAGCTATGAAGAGAATGAAGAATGGAAAGGCTGTTGGCCCAGATGACATACCTGTGGAAGCATGGAGGTGTTTAGATGAAATGTCACTGGAGTTTTTAACCAGATTGTTTAATGAAATCTTAGTAAGTGAAAGGATGCCTGAGGAATGGAGAAAAAGTGCTTTGGTACCAATTTTTAAGAATAAGGGTGATGTACAAATAAGAAGTATAGTAACTACAGAGGAATTAAATTGATCAGTCACAGCATGAAGTTATGGGAAAGAGTAGTAGAAGCTAGGTTAAGAAGGAATGTGATGATTAGTGAACAGCAGTATGGTTTCATGCCGGGAAAGAGCACTACAGATGTGATGTTTGCTCTGAGAGTGTTGATCGAGAAGTACAGAGAATGTCAGAAGGAATTGCATTGTGTTTTTGTAGACTTAGAGAAAGCATATGACAGGGTGCCTAGAGAGGAGTTGTGGCATTGTATGAGGAAGTCGGGAGTGTCAGAGAAGTATGTAAGAGTGGTACAGGATATGTACGAGGGTAGTGTGACAGTGGTGAGGTCTGCGGTGGGAGTGACGGATGCGTTTAAGGTGCAGGTGGGGTTACATCAAGGATCAGCTCTGAGCCCTTTCTTATTTGCAATGGTGATGGACAGGTTGACAGACGAGATCAGACAGGAGTCCCCATGGACTATGATGTTTGCAGATGACATTGTGATCTGTAGTGAGAGTAGGGAACAGGTGCAGGACACCCTGGAGAGATGGAGATATGCTCTAGAGAGAAGAGGAATGAAGGTCAACAGGACTAAGACAGAATATATGTGTGTGAATGAGAGGGAGGATAGAGGAATGGTGAGGATGCAAGGAGTAGAGTTGGCAAAGGTGGAGGAGTTTAAATACTTGGGGTCAATAGTTCAGAGTAATGGTGAGTGTGGAAGAGAGGTGAAGAAGATAGTACAGGCAGGATGGAGTGGGTGGAGAAGAGTGCCAGGAGTGATTTGTGACAGACGAGTACCTGTAAGAGTGAAAGGGCAGGTCTACAAGAGGGTAGTGAGACCAGCTATGTTATATGGGTTGGAGACAGTGGCATTGACAAAAAGGTAGGAGTTTGAGCTGGATGTGGCAGAGTTAAAGATGTTAAGATTTGCACTGGGTGTGACGAGGGTGGACAGGATTAGGAATAAGTATATTAGAGGGTCAGCCCAGGTTGGAAGGTTTGGAGACAAAGCCAGAGAGGCAAGATTATGTTGGTTTGGACATGTGCTGAGGAGGGATGATGAGTATATTGGGAAAAAGATGCTAAGGATGAAGCTACCAGGTAACAGGAAAAAAGGAAGGCCTAAGATAAGGTTTATGGATGTGGTGAGAGAGGACATGCAGGTGGTTGGTGTAACAGATCAAGATGCAGAGGACAGGAAGAAATGGAAACAGGTGGTCCGCTGTGGTGACCCCTAACGGGAACAGCTGAAAGAAGATGATGATTCAGATGAATTTAACATGCTAACAGTTGATGTCAAGGATCTTTATACCTGTATTCCACACTTGGTGGGGACTGAATGGATTACCCTTATGTTGAAGAACAAAGGGGCACCCAATGGGGAAATTAGTTTGATCATGGAATTATTGGATTTAGTATTGACGAATAACTGCTTTATGTTTTGCAACGATTTTTACTTACAAAAGATTGGGGTGGCCATGGGTTCGCCATGTGGGGCCAGTATAGCCAACCTTGTTATGGTGTACTGGGAAATTGAGTTTATTTTGAAGAGGGCTGATTTAAATAAGTCCATTGTATATTGCACCCGCTTTCTGGACGACATTTTTATCTTGTTCAGAGGTGATTCTCAGGCCAATATAAAACTGGTTAATTATTTTAATCAAACAACTGAATCAATAGCTTATTTAGATGTCTTATTGGTGACAAATAGAACACAGGGTTGCTTTGAGGCTAGAATCCATAGAAAGAGTACTTACTCCAGTGATTTTCTACATTTTCGAGTTGTCCCCCCTTTCACCAGAAACGTTCTGTTGTTAAGGGGCAATTGGTAAGGGCCTCCCATATTATATCACAGCAGGATGATTTCTTGGATGAATGTCAGCTTCTTAAATCAATGTTCCTTAGTTGGGGTTACCCAGAGGACTTATTGGATAAACTTACAAAAGAAGTTGGCCATAAGAGACTTGATAGGGTGTATAACCCTATTTTAAGTGTCAAGTCTCAAGTTGCAAACATGAATATCAATACATCTCTTATGGGTAATTCACCCAACCAGCTTCATATAAACATTCATAATAGTTATGGCAGTTTAAGACCTAACAATGATGAACCATGTCTGAACTTTATTACTACCTTTAGTTTGGACAGTTATTTATTGATTGAGATCTTGAAGAAGAATTGGAATTTATTTAGGGTCACTCCATTACTGTTGGATAAGCTTGGTGAGTCCCCTAGTATAACCTTCAGGAGAGGGAGAAATCTTAAGAGTTTGTTGGAACTACAACCTAGAAATTCCCCTAGAATTACAGGTATGTTCAAATGTGAATCCTGTAGTCTATGTAAATATACAGAAGTTGTCAATTTTTTCACAATTAATCAAGTTCAGTACAGGGTGAATTTCAAATTTGTCAGTCTGGAAATGTTGTGCATTTAGCAAGATGTAAACTTTGCCCAGCATTCTACATCGGTAAAACAGAGCACAGGCTCCATGATAGGGTTTATGAACATCAATATGCAATATCCAAAGATAAATTGGAAAATGCACTGGCTCAGCACATCCCCTCTTTCCATGGACACAAATTTACTTATATGGCTATTGACCAAATATGTCAACCTTTGCAGGGTGGGCCTGTTCCCTTACATTTGGAAGAGCTTGAACCTGCATGGCAAGTGAGATTAAATGCCTATAAATTTCCAGGTCTTAATGACCTGTGTTCTATTAGTTGTATACTTAAACATAAAAGCTTAGGTAGATGATAATGATGGTGTTAAGTTTGATCATAAATGCATTGCATAAGTTTTTGTTTTTTATAAATCTGTGTAGTTAATTATTTTACTAAAATTGATTGTTATTTAGGTAATATTGTCCTTTTGGTAAATGTTATATTGGATTAACAGCTGTACTTAATGTAGTGTTCTATCGTAGTTCAGTTTTTACATAATTTTTTATAGTATTTTCACTGCGGTGGTGGTGCTGCGGTAGCATTGTCGCCTCACAGTAAGACGTTGTCCTGTTCGATTCTCAGCTAAAGTGTCTTCTGTGTGGAGACATGCGTGAATGGACATACCTTCGTTAAAGGTTGTGTGTCAGGGCTGGCAACTCGGCACGTAAAAATCTACTGCCAATCATTAGCAGACCGGAGTTCCGCTGTGGTGACCCCTAACCAGGAAAAGCCGAAAGACACAACAACTATGTTAGAGTTGAAGTTATTTATTTAATATTTTGGAATGTAACATGTTATCTCACAGGAAGTTAGTTTGGAGATGTAACTTGGTAATTGTATTTACATCTACATACTGCTTTAAGCAGTTTTGAGGGTTAATTGACTTTGATTGCTGTTGCAAAAATGTCACTTCCACGGTGTTTTTAAAAGTCATGTGTATTGTAAACTTTTTTACTTCTGAAGAAGTTTGTTTTGGTACAACGAAAAGCACTTTAAGTAATAAAGTATCTAACAGAAGACTCGTTTGCTGAGCTGTGCGTTTGTGTTGTTTAACAATGTCCCTATCCTTTATAAGTGCACCTAAAGCCTGACTCTCCACCTGATTCAGATTGTAATGGCTAGGTCCCTATTGGCTCCCGATGTAATCATCAGTCTCCAGCTCAAATACTTTCAAAAAAGAATCAGCTGTGAAATGAACATTTGGTACAAAGGTACTGGGCTTTCTAGGAGTGGTAGCTATATCACTTTGATCACTAGAAAACATATTGCATAAACTGAAACTGACATTTCCAGCAAACAGCCTAAGGTTTAAAATCACATCATGCAGCTTTCTTGGTACAGCTGCAACAAAGGACAAACCTTTGTTTAAAACTTTTAGTTGAACATCCATGAATTGCTTGCTCTAAATGTTAATAAACAAAGATGTAGTCTCTATGCAGAGCTTTCTGTTGAAACCTTCCTTCTTTTCTGAATGTGGCTCAGAGACCTCCCCCATCCTATGCTGAGGAGTCAGCATTTTGAGCTGTACTGGTAAACGAGGGAGAAATGGCAAAAAAGCTGAGCTGATTTTAGGTCTTGATCCTAAGTCTTTACCAGCAGTAGGTTGTTGATGTAGACCAACAGAGCTATTATCACGTTCATTACATATAGATAGAACAACAGATTGTGTCTCCAAAGAATGCGCAGTCACCAGTTGAGAGGGATTAGGGGATGGCTCATCATTAGAAACACCTTCAGGGGCAGTATTTGGATTGTCACTACTTCCCTTAGGTAAGGACTTAGCTCCTGGGTTCAATTGTGCATTATTCATGCCTCGTTTGGTCCACACAAAAATATGACCCCCACTAAAATCCAAATAGTCCCTTTCCAACTTCTTTATCTTGATCTGCTGTAACTTAGAATCATACATAGAAACATTGTGAAACAAAGTATTAAGTTTCGCTATGTACCCTTCACTGGAGAAGTCTTTCATCATTTCAGTCTGTATACATTTCACCCGTTGAATGAACTCATTTTCTTTGGGTGAAAAATAATCGATAAGGAGTTAAATATACTTAAAACTACAAGAGCCTACTTTGTTACAGGCCCACACAAATTGAATGAACTTACCCGTATAGTAGTAAGACTGGAACGCATCCATGTAGAAGGTGCATGGCCTGCAGTTTTATTAATAGCTCCAATATGTTTCAACATCCTGTTACTGCTAGATTATATTTGTACCACAGCTATGCTACTTGCCCTACCAGAAATATGATGTATATTGCTACTTGCACTCACTGTTCATCTTTTCATGTTGGTAAAACCAACAGGATGTTTAAGGATCATATCCTTCAGCACCTAAGGGATATTCATAATAAGACACAACGTAGTGCTTTATCTCAACATATATGGAATTTTAGAGGACATAGTTTTGTGTTTATGGTGCTTGATGTTTGTAAGATCACATCTAGACGCGGGGATATTTCTAATGCAACAGAAGTTAAAGAAGTCTGTTGGATTGCTGACTTAAGGGCTGACATTACACCTGGCCTGAATGTGCAATTCTATTAAAGCCTATTTTGAAAGCACAGAAACTTTGACTTTAAATAGTTACACTGGATTTTTAAATGTGTTGGATTTACGTGTATAATCACATTTGATTGGCTGTTGATTAAGAGGTTCTGTTTTTATGAATGATAGTGGATTGTAATTGGATTATGTAAGATATTTAAGGTTTCTTGAGTGACTGAGTAATGGATCTGAAGAAGGAAGTTACCCAAAAGCGCTTATCCTGTTTGAACCATTTTATAATATTTTATTAAAGATTTATGTACTCTGCCTTGGTGGCCCTACTGTTGTTGGTGTTTTCTACTGTTTGGGACTTTTGGTCATCACCGTATTGGTTTTTACTTTTAATGTTCCAAACACTGACATTTCTGACACTCAAAAAGAACTGCCTTACATTAAAAAAAAAACAGCAGTAAACTTTGTTGACTAAAAGCACAGTTGACAAAGTTAACTCCTGCAATAGATAGATAGATAGATAGATAGATAGATAGATAGATAGATAGATAGATAGATAGACAAACATAACTCCATAATTCCACAGACTCAGAGAAAAGGCAAAAAGTGAGGCAAAGTATAGCACTTTCACATTCTTTTTCAAGTTTCACATCAACTAAATCAATCTGATGATCTTCTGATAATGAAGTTCTGGGCATCAACCAACTGCAGACCACCAAACAGATGTGATATCACAGAGAAAACTGTAAATATAGACATTTAATGGCTGGAGTGGAGATGGTTTTAATGCATGCAGCAAGGGTGGCACTTGGCAGATGTCTTGTATATGTGTGTTTGTGTGAGCCTGCATATAGCCAAATGGACATATCTATCTGCATGCAGCTTATTCAGTTCAGACAGCTTTTTATGTTTATTGCTTGCACAGTGTGTTGATGACTACACAGTACTTCAGAAAGGACTCAAGGGTGATAGTTGATGATATTCCTCCATGTAGAAAATAGACAGTCTAGGACCACAGCATATTCTGCACTGTGTAAAATATATATTAATTGATGTCTATAGGTGAGGAGCACATTAACTTTACACACAGTACTGTCTGTTAAAGGAGGACAAAGAAATGCTGTATTTAGATATGACTGCTCATTGATTAAAACATTATAAGTACAGATGCTATTATGTACTTAAATTTACTTTGTAATACACAATGTGTTCAGCTAATGTTTAGTCCATTCCAGATGTCACTTACAGGAAATAAAATATAATAATAATTGTGACGATGTAAGATATTGCCAGCTATGCAGGGAGACATAGGGCAGTGGATGTGTAACATATGCCAGCACAGCTAGCTGGAATTTAGTAAAGAAGTAAGTAAAGAAATGTTATTTGAATATCAAACTGATTTGTACAGATGCTTGTGTTGAAAATAGATTTGTAAAAGTTGCTTGTGTTAAAAATGTACCAGCAGTGGGTCTTGACTGTATTGTAACTGAATTATATATATGTGTATGTATATATATATATATATATATATATATATATATATATATATATATGTGTGTGTGTGTGTGTGTGTGTGTGTGTGTTAACAGGGGATACTGGAAGAGAAGAGATTAAGTCAGCTCCAGCTAAATTTGGAAAATAGTAAGAAAATTAATTTGTGGACCTAGGCCATAAAGATGTTATTTCACAGTTTTGAATGAAGCCAAAGAAGCAATGCCTGTAAGAAGCATGGTTTGTTAGTCTTTGTAGGAGGAGTGGAAGTTTGTAATTGTTTTATGACTTCCAGAAGCTATGCCAGATCTGAGCAATGCTCTGTGTGTACTATTGACACCTATGTAATAAATCAGGACAGCTTCTAGCAATGGGGAGGGTCTGTTTCTTGGAACCTGACACAGAAGGATCCCACACCTACTTCATCTTGCCTTGCTCTATTAAGTAAGTAGGAACAGTAATTAAAATAGCAAAAGAGAAAAGTGCTTTAAAAGTGACTAATAACCATCCAAAACAAAGCACTCAGGAACCAGCATTTACGTTGGTTCTTGAGTGCTTTATTTTGGATTGTTATTAGGAACAGTAATTCTCTAGATCAATCAGGAAAATATAGTGAGAATAGTTAAGTATTGTTTTTCTGTAACTCTATGACTCTTTCCAGCTGTGTCATTTTTAATATTTCCTGTGATTGAAACACTGGTGCTTGCTGTAAATAGATATTTCTTATTTTCATTTTATTATTTATTATTAAATATATTTACCTTGGGATTTAATAACGCATACACTAAGTGTACACCGTTCTGAGTGAACAGACAACACAGACATAACTCACACTTTCTTTCTCCTAATTTTTGTTTTCCTACTGATATTCTTGCATCTTTAAATATTGACAGGGACTCATAAAAATTACCACAAAGTGTAGACTACATGTACACTTACTGTAATCTTTCTGAGTGACTAAAAAGCAAAACAAAATCTGATTAGAATGTTCATGTCTCAACCATGTAGCATTCTGGTTATGATTGCAAACCCAATCGTAATTCTCAATGTTATTCTGATTACTCTGAGCTTTTCCTCTCTATTCTTCAGGATGCGTTGTCTGTTATTAATTCACTAAGTAAAGACTTTGATGCATCCAAAATTGGATGAGCTGCAACCATCTGAAGCCCTACACCTCCAAGATGGTGTCCATGACTATTTGCATTACTATGAGGTAATCAAACTCCCTGTCTTTGAATCCTACCATCATTAACAATGGCAACACTCTGAAATTTGTTGACAAGGTGAGGAATTTTGGCATGGTTATTGACAATAAACTGTACCATGAGGACCATGTTATGTCAGTTATACAAACTTTGTGTTTCCTTCTTTGAAACATCTCATGCATCAAGTATAGGAATCATGGGAATTATGAGATATACGAGACTATTGGACCAGAGGACATGCATGACTTCCAATAACAATCCCTATGTTTTTTCAAGGTGGTTAAGGACTGGAGTCCTGGAGTGAATGTTATGCTACACATCGAGTTGTATAAGATATGTTTAAAGTTGACAGGGAATCACACTGTTTGACATGCAAGGAGAGCCTATTCCTGATCACTGGGTAATGAAACTACCCCTCCATATTGTTTTGTTTATTTTTTGATATAGTTTGAGATATCTTTTTGATATAGTTTGAGATACTTGTATTCCTTGCACTATTTGACTTATCAAAAGAAAGAACGTTACAGATAATAGGATCTCTTAGGGCACAATAACCAAGGCACAGGTCTCCCCTCAAGCGCATATAGGACATGGAGTACAGGAGAAGAGATTTCATCCTCTCCTAATAGTTAAGATTTCTCAGGAATTCTTTTCATTAGGAGTCTCTGAGATTTTTCAAGTATTTTATATGTCTAGTAAAATAAATGCCAAAGGGCACATTATATTATATAATGGGTTCAACCACAGCCGAGCAAAGGGTATCAATAATTTCCTTGCTTTTATAAGAAATGCTTTCAGTAATTGGTTGTGTGACTTAGAAAGAGTTTCTAACTATGGTTGCTACATGGTGATCAAAGGAGACAGAGCCATCAACCTATGTGCTCGCGTGCTTAATCATTGTCTCACTAGATAATGAGATGTGGTTAGGTTGGCATAATGGTTAAGGTGTTTACCTTACAGACACAAGGTGCAGGGTCTGAGTCTCAGATCAGGTAATTGGCTAGACTTAAAATGCTCCATAAGGCAGTTAGCCAAGTGCTAATCTATGAACTAAGTGTTATTGATGCAATAGGTTTGGTCCCTCCTCAGAGTGTTAGTGCATGCCCTTATCTCCTCATCTCAGGTAGTGCTCCTCCCTCTACTTAAGACTTGCTGACACAGAACTCAGTAGGTTGTGGCTTGAGATCAATTACTGAGAATTACACTCTGTTATTAACATATTGTATTGGCCCAGTGGAATCTGCAATGGATCCCTGTCAAGCACTGTATCACATTTGAAGTTCTTGTGATAGTCTATTTGGTCCAATGCAACAACCTGAAAGTCGTCCTGGTTCCATACTATTCAGTTAGATCTTTGTGTTCTTTACTCCTGGGACTGTTGTTTATTCCAAAGTCTAATCTACAGTCTTCTGGGATTCATACATTTTGCCTCCAGGACCTTCTTTCTGGATCACAAACTGGTCACACACTATCAAAGTGGGTGACTCCACATCAGTCAGCAGACCTGTCACCAGTAGGGTGTCACAGGGGTCAGTGCTGGGCCCCCTACTGTTTGGTATATACTTCTCAGAAGTTCAAGTCAAAACTAAGGGGTTATGTCTGACCAGGTTTACAGACAATTGCAAAGTCGGTGCAATTATTGAATCCCCAAATGATGTCAGTATACTCCAGAAGGGTCTTACGCAGACCAATGACTGGTGTTTTAGTCATGGCTCAAACTGAATGCGAAGAAATGCATCATCATTTCCTTTGGCAAAAACAATGTCCCTTCACACTATCAAATCAAAGACAATACCCTAAGTACCCAAGAAGTGGTAAGGGATTTGAGATCACAAGTAGACTGCGACCTTAACTTTGACCACCATGTGTCTACTGTAATAAGGAAGGCTTTCTACATGGCACACTTGATTAGTAAAGGCATCACCTCAAGAGCAAAGGAGGTTATAACCCCTCTACACTCAGCACTAATCCAGCCCATAATTGAGTATAACACCCCATTTGGCATGTACCATACACAACACCTGCAGCAATTGGAGAGACCTCAGAGGTTTCTAATAAAGAAGATTGAGGGACTCCAGCACATGCCAAACAGACAGACTAAAGTCCCTGTCATTATTCTTTGCATCATATAAACTTCTTAGGAGAGACTTATGCATAGCTTACAGAGCAATCTCAGACCCAAACATAATGAACTTGCTGCATATCAGCAAATCAAATGAGACTAGAGTTACCTTTCCAGAGACCTAAATATGGCTTGCAACTTAAATAGAACATGCTGGAGAGACAGATTTATCTCCAGGCAACTGCCATGTCTTTGGAATTGGGTGCCAATTCATGTGAAGCAGAGCACCTCTATGACACTGTTCAAGAGAAACCTGGACAAGTGAATGGGGTACCATAAATTCTTACCGGGGATAGCACCCACAACCCACCTGGACATGGGCAATCATCACTAAATGCAATCCAGGGTATTGACTAGCATATCTATAATATTACATTGGGGTGAACTGGCTAGGCCTGAAATGACCACCGAGTCGATAGCCTAGTAAACTCTTATGATCCTATGATATGGGAGGTTGGTACAATGGTAAAAGTGCTTACTTTACAAACACAAGGTGCAGGGTTTGGTTTTCCCCATGGGGTAATTGTCTAGGCTTAAAATGGCCCACAAGGGCAGTTAGCCTAGTACTAATCTATGAGCCTACTACTTAGATCCTATGAACATTATCTCCATCGGATGAGAGAGTCTCCCATCCCAGCTAACTTCAAAAGATTGTTGATGAAACACTTATTTGATCTTTGCTTTAAACATTATTTGCAAGTTCTGGCTTTATTCCACCAAAAACCTTTTTCCTTAAATTTGTCAGCTTTTATTTATTCAAAGTGTTTTAACATACTTTTGTACTGTATTGGAGCTTTGGACTATAGCACTGTAATAAAATCAAATCTGACATTTGAAATGTAATCATGGTCCAGGATTCTCAAGAAGGAAAATGCAGCATACAGAAAAGCATAGGAAGTTACAAAAATATAAAAAGCAATAATACAACAGTTTGCAAACTAGGGACAGATGAAAATGGAGTTAATGTAACCACATGCAGGAAGGCAAGGATAAAGCAAGAGATCCTTGAAGAGACTTACCCAATATTTACAGACACAAGGGCAAGCAAAAATCTGTAACATGCAGAGGGATTGAAAGACAAGATGTAAAATGAGGAACAACTAATGGAAGGGCAAACTCTTACAGAGCTCTTTGCAATGCATATGTTATTATCACTCTGAATGTGGGTATAATTTCAGGCTTCACCTTGCATTTTCTATGCAATGATAGTCTGTCTGGCCCTGTGCAACAACCTGAAAGTCATCCTCATCCCATGCGACTGTATTATTAAAAGTAAATATTTCTTTTCTGCTACAACATGCACACTCTTTAAAAATGCAGAAATGTTTCATTAAAACACAATTACATAAAAATTACTGCATTTTTACAAACTGCACACACTGCTTTCCTTCACTCATGACTGTAACCATTTTTATTTAACAAATAACCTATACGTGTTCACCTAGACAGGCCAGGCTACATTCTAAACATTTTGAAGAAGTTCACAGAAATCATCCTCTAAAATCCTGACTCTTTGGTGCAAACAGATCATCGCAGCCTGAAAATAACCCAAACAACCAGAATTCAATTTGCTGCTTACTGGAGGATCCAGGTAGGAAGAATGGAAAACAGCAGATTTTTGTCTTCTCACCCATTCTGAGAGGAAGGGATGGGTTTCTGTCTACAATCTGGCATGCCCTCAGTGTATGCAGCTGATTTCCATTAAAAAAAAACATACAACGAGGGGCTAGAGTTAAATAACATGGAACGTGGTAATGCATGTAACATCAGTATGGTCACCAGCTATGATACACAAAATAATCCACTGGTAAGGACAGCATATGTTCTGCTATGATTAACTTCCCCTCCTCAGTCCATGGAAGAAGTGATCACAGACCTATGTACTGTCAAGTAACTGCACACCACCCCCCAGTTGACTGCAGTGAGAATAGAACCCCTACCTATCCAAGTACACAGACTACAGAACCCAGTACTTTATGCTAGCACCACGACACTAAATTAAAATGATGCAGTGATAGCAGATCAAATCAGCATGGATAGCTGGAGGGCATGCAAGGTGTGCCAAAAAAGCAAATAAGTTATAATGTTGCAACATTCTCTTTTACAGATTGTCTGAATGGTTTACCTTTATATCGCCGATCACATAAGATCGACCTACCACTTCGTCGACCCATTTTCCACAAATTCGAAACCGCAACACTTCTTAAATGTTGAAATAATGTCGGATTTCGATGTTTCTGGCTGTGCCACGCCTCCACACCAGCGCTACCATGGGTCAAAAGGAGGCGAGATTTAGCCGTTCGCATATGTGGTATTTGGCATTCGGGACATTCGCATTTCAGAGTTTGCGGAAGTGTGGTTGACCTTTTTGAGATCGACGTTATAAAGTTAAACCTGTCTGAATGCTAAGTATATTTACATTTTGTCATTTCCTTTCTGTTCCACACATATTTCTCTATTAACCTTGGACCTTGGGTTTCTCCTTATAAAAAATGGTTTTTGTGAGCTCACTAGGACAATGCAGTCAGTGATTGAACAGGTCATTGGTATACATCTCACATCTACTTTTTATATAGTCTAAGCAGTAGGCCATGTTCCCAGTCAGCACATTAGTGTTCTTATCTATTTATTCGTATTTATTACTGTGATAAACTGAGAGGCTGCCAGCCCAGCTAGATAGAATTTTGTAAATAATCATATGTCATTTGTAAATATTAATATGATCCACAGGCTTGTTTCACAAATATAAGAAAATTGTGTTATGTGCCGAGCTTCAAGATTGTAACCACAGTGCACCCTGCTGGAAGAAATCAGAAATGTATATGAACTGTATGCCTGTGTAATGTATGTTTTATGGTAGAAATTGGGACATACAGAGTTAACTTGCAAACTCTAAGAAAATAAGCTGATAAGTAAAAAATTTTATGACTGCGTGTTATCTCAAGCTAAGAGACAGGTTGGCCAGCCTAGGAGTTTCTTTCTATCGTCTTAAGACAGAGATAATTACTAGGTTTCACATGTGAAGTGTCTTTTGTTGCTCTGTGACTTCCTGGCAGCAGTAGATCACAAAGAAATGTTAAATTTTAAGTTCTGTTAGCCTGGGAACTTAAGCAGAGCTGACAAGAATGATGTAATCCGAAATGATTCAGCAGTAATGTGTTTTATCAATTTAAGAACTATCTCAGAGAAAAGGGAGTGTATTTTGTATTTTGTTCTAACTCTGACAACAACTCACCAGCACTTTGCTTTGTTCTGTAAGTAAGACTTAGACCTTAGCATTTCTCTTAGAGATAGATAGGAATACAGCCAGATTAGTGTAGATGTTTTCTATATTTATGTGAGACTGCCATACAATGTTGTTTTAAAGTATTTCCTGTGATTTCTGAACTCTCTGCTTTCACTGTGTTGAGTTAATAAATATTGTCTTGTGTTTTTATTATTTATTATTAAATATATTTGAACCTTTTTAACTGTGGCTATTTTGTGTAGAGATATTTAAACTCTTAAAGTACTTGCATATGTATTTGTGATACTGTACAGGCTACTGTAGAATAGCCTTGGCCTTGGTCACACTTACCAACTGGATAATAATAACATTGCACAGTAGAATTGGACACCCTTTGGTAAGGGCCTTTATAGCAGCTGATAGTAGTGGTTGGTGGCAGTCAGTACTACCTTATAGCCTGGGCAGAAGGGGGCATAGCTGAAGAACCTGTGCAAGCCTTCCCCAGGAGTGTCTGTGAGTTTGTATATAAATCAAATCTCAAAGTGTGTGTGAGTCAGCTACTTGGGCAGGGACACAAAGCACTGGTTGGATAGAGAGGGTGGTAGAGGTTTTGGCTTAACCACTCGGCTGAGATCTGAACCCTATAGCTGTGCCAGTGGGG
Organism: Protopterus annectens; assembly: GCF_019279795.1. Taxonomy (NCBI): domain Eukaryota; kingdom Metazoa; phylum Chordata; order Ceratodontiformes; family Protopteridae; genus Protopterus; species Protopterus annectens. The sequence goes on from NC_056748.1 coordinate 532,229,665, forward strand.
AGTCTCATTGGGGATCTGGAGAGAACAGGAGAAACCATCCCCAGACTGGCTGTTATTTCTGTGTGCTCTTAAGGGAAATTGTATTTTAGTGTGTGTGTACTTGTTATCCTCCCAATGTGCACATCCCTTACTGGTGTTAGTGGTGAGGATTGAGGCTCTTTGATTACTGGGCCAGTGCACGGGCATCACAGTTACACTACAGGATTTAACTACATCAGTTTAGAATGAATGACTCAATGGGTTTGCCATCTTTAAGGTTAACTTACCAGTAAGCATATAAAGTTGCTATATCTGTAAATAAAAAGACCAGTGAGCATTTTTTTGAATGCAATCTCAATGTCAAACAGATCTTCAAAACTGCATTTGGAAAATTCTAAAAGTACAAATGTTTGTGGGGTAAACTTCCCACACCCTTACTATAGAATATTATACCATGACCCCCCCCAAAACGTGCACGCTGATTGGCCAGCGTGCCCGTTGTAAATCGAGTTATACTAATGGAAAAAGGTCC